>NC_080670.1:127557320-127857320 GCF_030247195.1 Topomyia yanbarensis | reverse complement strand
GGTGACGGACGAGTTTTGAAGAAACATCCCATAAATTTAAGTAATTGTATTTTGAAATGTGCTACATATGACTATTTCCCATTGATCCTTCACAATAGACATGAATTGGACCAATCTTGGCCACTGGAGAACTGTTCCGGGAGAACCTAAGAAAATGTATATATTTTTCTATCATTTCAGCGATTTGGGTTCATAGCTTTATACGAAATGCGAAGTTCTTCCAATCATACGGTTCTACAGCTCCCTCAAGGCCATTCCGGCACCGGTTCCGTACGGATGGACATTTGACGTCATTTTGAAAACCAAGATGGCGGCTTCCGGTTACCACAAAACAGTGAAAACCACCATCAATATGGGTGTTATTTGAAAGAGAACGGTCAGCAAAAGCTGGAAATTGATAATTGACGCCATTTTGAAAAGCAAAATGGCGATTTCCGGTTACCACAAAATAGTGAAAAGCATCATCAATATGGGTGTCATTCGAAAGGGAGTGGTCAATAGAAGACAGAAATTGATTTTTGGCGCCATTTTCAATACCAAGATGGCATTTTCCGGTTATCACAGTGCAGTGCAAACCACCACTAATAATGGCGTCATTGTAAAGCGCTAGCAATCAGCAAAAGCCGGAAATTGGTTTTTGACGCCAATTCGAAAACCAAAATGGCGCATCATGTTCCAAAGAAACAGTGAAAACCGTCATCAATATGGGTGTTATTTGAAAGGGGTGTGTCAGCAGGAGACGGAAATTGATGATTGACGCCATTTTGAAAACCAAGATGGCAGCGGCCGGTTTCCAAAAAACAGTGAAAACTTCCATCAATATAGGTGTCATTTGAAAGGGATTGGTGAGAAGAAGTACGAAATTGATTATTTATGCAGTTTTGAAAACCAAGTTTGCGGTTTCCTGTTACTGCAAAACGGCGAAAACTATCATCAGTATAGGTATCAGAAAGGGGTAGTCATAAAGTGATTTTTGACGCCATTTTCGAAAACCAATATGGTGGCTTACTACAAACAACAGTGAAAACCATACTAAGTATGGGTGTCATTTGAAAGGGGGTGGTCAGTAGATGTAGTGGTGGCGGTGGTACTACCACCTTTGTAGCAGGAACACTCTTCATAGCACTGAGCAATCTTTACACGACAAGCATGACGTGTTCAAGCATTACTCTCTGACCATACTCAGCATGCTACTGTACGAAGGGCCAAAAAGGAATTGAGTGGTCGGAAAGTGACTTCGCTTACATGTACTACGGAAGCTTGCTTCCAATAACAAGACCATATAAGCCAATTACAATGCATTGTTATAAAAAGTAGCCTCAATAGGTGGGGAGAAAATCCTGCGCCATGTTCATGAAATGTTAGCAACAAGAATCTGGCTACTCCACTCTTCCTGTTCAAAACGTTTTAATCAGATGGCTTGATGGTCCCTCTCAATTCCCATGTATTCTATGCAAGGGTCATTCCACGCGCAGTGATCAAGGCACGTGTAACCGACCTTCACGGATTTGAATCAAATTTGGAGGAATTGTTCATCTAGGGCCAATATATAAAAACCCAAATTTTTGTGTCTATTCAATCACCGCTCGGGCCATGGGAGCCCCCCCCCCGTTTTGGCAAATTTTCAAAATCCTTGATTTCCTTTTGAACATATTTCCGCTTCTGTTTACTCTAGAACCAAACCGTAAGATGGGTTTTGAAGAAAATTGTTCAAGGAGTTTAGAAAAAATATTAGTTATTGGCGGCAGTGCTGCCAACTATCCGATTTTTTCAGCAAAATAGAAAATCAGCGATATTTTGAAGCAAAAAAACGCTATTTCCCATATAAAATCGCAGGCGCACAACAATAAAAAACCAACTTGAGGATTCTGAGTTCACACATAATTTATTGTGAAGTAGACGAGAAATTATGAAAAACTACGTTTTTGGTTTCTTTTTAGCAGATCAGGGTCAATTGACTGTTTGAAGATTTTCTCAATTTTGGCCAATAAAAATGGATTTTTATATGAGAAAATTCGAGTTCTTCCCTTCAAAACAGTGCATCTCAGGATGCGCTCAAATTATATTGAGATTATAAGTGTTTTTATGTAAAAATATCTACAGAACACGATGATATTAGAATCTTCAAAATTAAAATATTTGTAATAAGAGAAAAAATAACTTTTAATATTTAACTGAACAAATCGCATAGTTGGCATCACTGCCCCGAAAAGTTAAGCTCCTTGAACAATTTTCTTCAAAAACCATTTTTTGAATGGATTTGATAGTAAATAGAACCGGTGATATTTGTAGAAGACACCTAATTTCTATCTCTCTCCGTTGAAAAGTTAGTGGTCACCGGTGGCACTAAAATTTTCTAATCAAGACATAACTCGTATTATGTATTGCAATTCTTCCGAACATACTATTCTGCTAAATCTCACCATTATTCCACAAAAATGTTTAGCTTGTTAGAACCTAGTACCGATACACTACCATGCACTGCTAGGCCCCATGCAAAACTGACTCAGACACCACTTCGCTAAAAGTTTAATAACTTCTTTTAACAAAGCCGAATTGACTAGCAGTCTTCGACAAAGTTGTACACAATTAAATTATATTTCCTATTTTCTTTTACAGTGATAATTCGATGCATACTGTGCCACCTAGCGGTGAAAATGCGAGCTAGTGGGTTATCTCCATATAAATTGTCGAAAAATCCCATACAAACTTCAGGCACGTTGGTCCGGTAGCTAGACTTGTCCGATTTGCTTCAAATTTAGAGCAAGTACTCCTGGTGGGACTAGGAATCGACTCAGGGGTAGGCCGATAGGGGTCACGTCCTTACAATCGTCGAACGGTTTTGTGTAATCAGTTAGGTGTACTAATTTTTGTTTTATGTTTGTATACAAGAAACATAGGGCTACGATAGGCAACCGCTCTCCTCTTGCTGCAATAAGTGTGCAGGATATGCTACACATAGCTATGCGGCGGTACGGTTTTTTGGTGTTGGTGTTTGTTTTTTCGTGTCGTGGAGAAGGCGGCCATCGAGGTTTTTAGATAGTGACGGACCACGGCATCGAACAGACGCCCCGAGTTTTTTTGTTTTTCCGGGACAGTTCCCCGCCACAATAACCAGTGCGGTGAAGTGCGCGTGTGCGACGGTGACAATCCCGTTCGAAAAGTGCCGACCCGTGGTTCGGGTACTCAAGTATTTTGGTGTCGGGTCGCTGGAAAAGGAAGCTAAGCGCCAAGGAGCAACTCGCTTCCCCGGCTAAGTATAAAGGACCCAGAAGACGCTTTTCCGCTCTCGCTGTGAAGGATCAGCCGAACGAGCCTAGCTCTCCTTCACAGCTAAACATCAAGGAGAGCGAAGCAGGGTGGCCAAAGGTGCTCCCTGGGAAGTACACTGCGGTGACTTCTGGGATCTCTCGTGGGGAGCGAATAGATCCGGTGCTGATTCGCCATCGTCGCTAGGGAGGTTCCAACAAAGGAGTCAAGCTCACCTCCCTAGCTAAAAGTCTAGGACCGCTGCCGGCGCAGCCAACGACACCAGCAGGAGAACGCGGCCGCTGTGTTCCCGGCCGGTCGGAAGAAACCGCCCGCCTTCCCGCCATCGTCAGAAGCAGCTGATCAACTTCATCGATAAGTCGGTAAATCTATTAGTTTATTTACCTTTTTTTGTTGTTAAACGAAAATCCGTAATTCTGTAGAAACACCTAGGCCGCCCTGAAAAGAAGGGTACGCCGGGCAAACAAGAACCCGAGTAGTGGAAAACCCCTACATACAAAGTAAAGAAAAAAGAGAAAAAAGTAGGCAACCGCGGCATCCCAGTCGCCGTCGTTCCCCCAGCACATTATTCGGCAGCGGCTCACGAGTCAAAACTTCTTGATATCATCCACTGCTTTAATTGAGGCCAGCAATCACTCCGTAAACGATGAAGTCATCGAAGAAGCCCCACACACATGCACGTATACCACTATGAAGCCGACACCGACACCAACCACGAACGCGTGAATCAACAAATACATCTCCAATGCAACGCACGATCACGATCCGCAGTATTGAACGAGGAAAATACACATGTCCAAATCGAAAATTATTATTATAATAATATTGCCGATTGACAGTCCATGTGAACATCGGCTAGAATGAACTAATCTTGTTGAAATCTGCGTTCAACATATTGACAACAATATGATTTAATTCGGTTATTCTCGCATCGTAATGACTACGAAACGGGAGCAAGTTTCAAAAGATTCGCTGAACTATATTGAAAATCAGTCTAAATCTGTACCTTTTGAATCACGAAGAAACTAAGTTGTCTGTCACAACAGCACATACTTATTGTTGGTGTGAAATAGTTGTTGAAATAAAAATTGCTACTTGGGTGACCGTTCATTTCTAAATAAAACCCATACCGATGATGATTTTGACTATTTTGTGGTACCACCATCTTGCTTTCCAAAATGGCGTCAATCAATATCCGTATCTGCCGACCATCCACTCGCAAATGATTGCCATATTGCTGACAGTCTTCACTGTTTTGTGGAAACCGGAAGCCGCCATCTTGGTTTTCAAAATGGCGTCAATCATCAATTCCCGTCTTCTACTGATCACCCCGTTTCAAATGCCACCCATACTGACAATGGTTTTCATTGTTTCCTTGGAACAGGAAGCCACCATCTTGGTTTTCAAAATGGCGTAAACAACCAATTTTCGTCTTTTACTGACCACCCGCTTTACAATGACACCATTATTGACGGTGGTTTTCACTGCTTTGTGGAAACCGGAAGCCGCTATCTTTGCTTAGAAAATGGCGAGAAAATCAATTTCTGTCTTCTATTGACCCCCCCCCCCCCCTTTTGAATGACACCCATATTGACAATACTTTTGACTGTTTTGGTAACCGGAAACCGCCATCTTGGTTTTGAAAATGGCGTCAATTATAAATTTCCTCTTTCAAATAAAACCCATATTGATGGTTGTTTTCACTGTTTTGTGGTAACCGGAAGCCGCCATCTTGGTTTTCAAGTGACCATTTCTTTTCTAATGACACCCATATTGATGACGTTTTTCACTGTTTCTTTGGAACAGGAACCCGCCATTTTGGTTTTCGAATTGGCGCCAAAAACCATTTTTCGGCTTTTGCTGATCGCTAGCGCTTTACAATGACGCCATTATTGGTGGTGGTTTGCACTGCACTGTGATAATTGGAAACCGCCATCTTGGTATTGAAAATGGCGTCAAAAATCAATTTCTGTCTTCTATTGACCATTCCCTTTCGAATGACACCCATATTGATGATGCTTTTCACTGTTTTGTGGTAACCGGAAATCGCCATTTTGCTTTTCAAAATGGCGTCAATTATCAATTTCCAGCTTTTGCTGACCGTTCTCTTTCAAATAACACCCATATTGATGGTGGTTTTCACTGTTTTGTGGTAACCGGAAGCCGCCATCTTGGTTTTCAAAATGACGTCAAATGTCCATCCGTACGGAACCGGTGCCGGAATGGCCTTGAGGGAGCTGTAGAACCGTATGATTGGAAGAACTTCGCATTTCGTATAAAGCTATGAACCCAAATCGCTGAAATGATAGAAAAATATATACATTTTCTTAGGTTCTCCCGGAACAGTTCTCCAGTGGCCAAGATTGGTCCAATTCATGTCTATTGTGAAGGATCAATGAGAAATAGTCATATGTAGCACATTTCAAAATACAATTACTTAAATTTATGGGATGTTTCTTCAAAACTCGTCCGTCACCCCACTGGGATGCCGGATATACCCCAAGGGAATTCGGATTAATTCCGGAACCGGTCCACGAATTTGAACGCTACTCGGTATATGGAAACTGGACTAAATTCCAGGTCTTTTAAAGCCGGTTCCATCCAATTCGGTCAAAAATTGACGAAATGAGAGCAAAATTTAATTAAAATTTTCAGAAAAATTTTAACTTGGTACTGTAAAGGTTAATATCAAAAATAAAAAGCAACATTGAAAAATCGCTCCAACTACTTATTCTTATATACTTTTCTCCAAATAACTCTGAGTTTGCTATTGATATTTTAAATACGCTCTAATCAGGCACGGTATCTCTCAATCACTCATACAAGAAGTAGCCTCAAAACGGATAAGAGGATAAATTCATCAACCCATTCTCTGGCGCATAATGAAAGTATCCAAAACCAATCTGCCATCCTCAGACAGTTCTAGATCTAACGATGAATTTCACCGAAGAAAACCCTCTTCCAAACTGCCATGATTTTGAGGTGCCAACATTCAGAAACAATTTTTTTTCTCTCTAATGCCACCTAGTAACTGAAATCCGCGTTAATTTTTATACCGCACATCATGAGAACTTGACTGATAACATCATTTTCATAATTATCAAACTTTTGAATTAATCTATGTAGTAGAAGTTGTATTCTCCCTAGCGATGAGTGAGTTCTGAACTAATCTGATCACCGTAAAACAAACCTCAACCTGTCGATTAATTTTGCCAAAGATACCACCTATCACAATTATATTGATCCCAAAAAATAAAATTTGAAAAAATTTGCTTGCTGGCGCCGCCTGGCGGGTCCATTCCAATTCAGTCTGTCTATAATCGAGTAGCTATTGATCTCCTCAAGAACTTTGCCAAAAACACCATCTTTCTATGTTACACTCATGTATCATAATTTACCATGTCCTAAAAGTTTCTGCGCCCACTAGCGCCGCCTAGTGAGAGTATTCTAAAGTAATTGTTGGGTAGCCCTCGACCTCCCAAGTAACTTTGTTGAAGACACCACCCTTCTAAACTGCCTTAATGTTGAGATGCAGAAATTGAAAGGAAAAATGCGTGCTCACTAGTGTCACCTAGTGGGTAAATCCAAAATATTCTTTACTTTGTCAAACAGCTCCTGGAGTCCTCCTGGAGAACTTTACCGAAATTAATTTCCTAAATTATCAGACTTTAGAAATAAATCTATAATGTTAGGAAAGTTTCATTCTCATTAGCGCCGCCTAGTGGGTTAGTTCTAAACTAATTTGTTCGCCGTAGGACAGATTTTGACCTGCCTATGAATATTGCCAAACATTCGTAACCCAACTTTGTACCGGGAAACAAGTGCTATTTGTTCTCTCCGGTGTGGTTTAGTTTTTTCGGTAGTACGAAGGTGCTTGCTGTGGCAGAGGCTGCAGTAAAGCATTACTAATAAACAGTCCCGCGAGTGATAATTATTACCTGCGATATCGGTGAAGCTAGTGCAGTGAAGTTACTAAACAGTTTTCTTGCCTGAAAGACGGCTTTGTTTAGACGAGCTATATCAGCTCTACTGTGTGAAGGTCACGCGGGTGACGGATAAAACAAACGAAGGATCAATTCACCTACCAGCTCGTCAGGAACCAACTGGTGAAGTGTTTCGTTTTTTAATTTTCTTGTCGATTTTTTTTTCTTTTTATTGCTTTTGATTTTTTATTTTGATTTAAGTTAAACAGTGCGGTCGAGCGTGTTGCTCCCGCAACAAAATGGAACAAACAGAAGGATCACCCTCCGAAGACGAATATTATGGGGAAGAAGAACGTATATCTGATACTAAGACAGATAATGTTATGGTCGATCCACTTCCCCCCAATGTCTCACAGCCCCCCCCCCCCCGAGTCGAGGTTCACCAGGATGGATACGCTAATCCTTGGGTGGTATACTTTCGGCCCAAAAATAAACCGTTAAACAGCATAACTGTTGCACAGGAGCTGACAAAACGTTACTCGGCCGTAACCGAGATTAAAAAAGTTCAGTCAGATAAACTGCGCGTAGTCGTTACTGACTTGAAACAGGCCAATGATATCGTTAGCAATAGCCTCTTTACGCTGGAGTATCGCGTCTACATCCCTTCTCGTGATGTGGAGATCGACGGTGTGGTAAGTGATGCGGGTCTAACTGTCGATGATCTGATGAATGATGGGGCTGGCCGCTTTAAGGACCCTAACCTTCAATCAGTTAAAATTCTGGAGTGCAAGCAATTGCACTCAAAGTCCATCGAAGATGGTAATTACTATCCATCAGACTCGTTTCACGTAACCTTCGCCGGATCTGCACTTCCGAGCTACGTTGAAGTGGGAGGAGCTCGTCTACCTGTACGCCTGTTTGTACCGCGGGTCATGAATTGTTCCAATTGCAAGCAGCTAGGTCACACGGCCACCTACTGTAGCAACAAGCAACGGTGCGGTAAATGTGGGGAACGCCATGCGGATGATACTTGCAGTAGGCCCGCGGAGAAGTGTGCTTACTGTGGGGAGAATCCGCATGCACTTTTGACATGCCCAACGTACAAACTTCGCGCGGATAAACTGAAGCGATCCGCCAAAGATCGCTCCAGACGCTCTTACGCAGAAATGCTTAAAAGAGCTGTTCCACTTATCTCCGAAAACCCATTCGCTCTCTTGCCAACTGACGATAACGCCTCTAACAACCCTTGCGAGGGGCATTCTTTGGCTCCGCTTGGAAACTCTAGGAAAAGACCTAATCAAAACTCACCTGAACTTCCTCGTAAGGGTCCTAGATTGTCCCAAACAAGGGTACAAAATAAAAATAATTCATCAACTGGAAGTGCTGGTACAAATCCGAAGATAATACCTCCTGGTTTTGGGAAATTGAGTTACAACCAGGAGCTCCCAGCACTCCCCGGGGCACCAAAAATCCCAAGTGCTCCAATTTTACAGTCAGAAACTCAACCTAAAACGGGATTCCTTAAATTTTCTGACATTGTGGACTGGATATTCACAGCTTTCAACATTACCGATCCTATGAAAAGCTTGCTGGTTGCTATTCTACCAACAGCAAGAACATTTTTAAAACAGTTGACTGAACAATGGCCCCTCCTTACAGCGATCGTATCCTTCGATGGCTAACTTATTAGACGGAATCAGGGATCTGATCACTGTTTTACAGTGGAACTGCAGAAGTATTATCCCCAAAATTGATTCATTAAAACACTTGCTAAATTACAATCATTGTGATGCATTTTCCCTATGTGAAACATGGCTAACTTCTAATATAAGCCTCAACTTCCACGATTTTAACATTATCCGCTTGGATCGAGAAGACTCATATGGGGGGGTACTTTTAGGGATCAAAAAGTGCTACTCCTTCAATCGAATCAACCTCCCTTCGACGCCAGGCATTGAAGTTGTCGCTTGTCAAACAACAATCAAAGGCAAAGATCTTTGCATTGCTTCTATTTACATTCCTCCTAGGGCCATGATGGAATATCGAAGATTCTCCAACGTGATTGAACACCTTCCCTCGCCCCGCCTGCTTCTTGGAGACTTTAACTCTCACGGTACGGGGTGGGGCTGTTTATACGACGATAATCGATCTTCGACAATTCAAGACCTTTGTGACAACTTCAATATGACAATTCTGAACACAGGGGAAATGACACGGATCCCTAGACCACCTGCGCAAGCAAGTGCACTGGACATATCTTTATGCTCGACATCACTACGGTTAGATTGCAAGTGGAAGGTAATATCTGATCCCCACGGTAGTGACCACTTACCAATTGTAATTGCAATCAACACTGGTTCAAGACCATCGGCACCAATCAATGTTCCCTATGACCTCACACGAAACATTGATTGGAAGAGCTACGCTGCTGAGAAATCCAAAACTATCGAGTCAACACAGGTACTTCCCCCGGAGGAAGAATAAAAGTTTTTGTCCAGCTCGATTCTCGATAGCGCGATTCAAACTCAGACGAAACGAGTACCCGACGGGAACACCCAAAAACGTTCTCCCAACCCGTGGTGGGACAAAGAGTGCTCAGACGTGTACGCGGAGAAAGCTGCCGCGTATAAAACCTTCCGGAACGACGGGTTAGTTGCTAGTTATCGAGTGTACGCGATATTAGAAAAGCGAATGAAAAATTTAATGAAAGCTAAGAAACGCAGTTACTGGCGCCGGTTTGTCGACGGGTTAATAAGAGAAACGTCGATGAGCACTCTTTGGGGCACGGCCCGACGTATGCGAAACCGAAACAGTACTAACGAGAGCGTGGAATATTCAAACCGTTGGATATTCGATTTCGCCAAGAAGGTTTGTCCGGATTCCGCCCCGGCACAGAAAATCTACCGAGCCGCGTCGCCTTACAATACCGCGAATGAAACACCGTTTACGATAGTGGAGTTCTCACTTGCTCTCTTATCATGTAACAATAAAGCCCCGGGGCCAGATAGAATCAAATTCAACTTGTTGAAGAATCTGCCAGACTCTGCCAAAAGACGCTTGTTGAATTTATTTAATAGGTTTCTTGAGGGTAACATTGTCCCACATGACTGGAGACAGGTGAGGGTCATCGCCATCCAAAAACCAGGAAAACCAGCCTCCGACCACAATTCGTATCGTCCGATTGCAATGCTGTCCTGTATCCGGAAGTTATTCGAAAAAATGATCTTGTTTCGCCTCGACAATTGGGTCGAAACAAATGGCTTACTGTCAGATACACAATTTGGCTTCCGCAAAGGCAAAGGGACGAACGATTGCGTTGCGTTGCTCTCAACAGAAATTCAAATGGCATATGCTAACAAAGAGCAGATGACATCAGTATTTTTGGATATTAAGAGGGCTTTCGATTCAGTTTTTATCAACATTCTTTATGAGAAGTTGCACCAGCATGGTCTTTCGCCAATTTTAAATAACTTTTTGCTAAACCTGTTGTCTGAAAAACAAATGCATTTCTCGCATGGCGATTTATCGACATCACGATTTAGCTACATGGGCCTTCCCCAGGGCTCATGTCTAAGCCCTCTCCTCTACAATTTTTACGTGAATGACATTGACGAATGTCTTGTCAATTCCTGCTCGCTAAGGCAGCTTGCAGATGACGGTGTGGTCTCTATTTCAGGTCCTAAAGCCGTCGACTTACAAGGGCCACTGCAAGATACCTTGGACAATTTGTCTGTTTGGGCTCTCCAGCTGGGTATCGAGTTCTCCACGGAGAAAACTGAGCTAGTCGTATTTTCTAGAAAGCGTGAACCAGCGCAACTTCAGCTTCAATTAATGGATAAAACTATTGCTCAGGCTTCAACATTCGAATATCTCGGGGTCTGGTTCGACTCTAAAGGTACCTGGGGATGTCACATTAGGTATCTGAAACAGAAGTGCCAACAAAGGATCAACTTTTTCCGTACAATAACTGGAACATGGTGGGGTGCCCATCCAGGAGACCTAATCAGGCTGTACCAAACAACGATATTATCAGTGTTGGAGTACGGATGTTTCTGCTTTCGCTCCGCTGCGAACATACACTTCATCAAACTGGAGCGAATCCAGTATCGTTGCCTGCGTATTGCCTTGGGTTGCCTGCACTCGACCCATACGATGAGTCTCGAAGTGCTGGCGGGCGTTCTTCCGCTGAAAAATCGATTTTGGGACCTCTCATATCGATTGCTCATTCGATGCGATATTCTGAACCCATTGGTGATTGCAAATTGCGAAAGGCTTGTCGAGCTTAATTCTCAGACCCGATTCATGTCCTTGTACTTCGATTACATGGCACAGAACATCAATTCATCTACGTATAACGTCAACCGTGCTCATTTCTTAGATACTTCTGATCACACTGTATTTTTCGATACATCCATGAAGGAAGAGATTTGTGGAAGGAGAGGAACTGGGTGCACTGATACATACCAGTCGTGGATTATAGTGCTCTCGAAAATCGTTTAATTTTAAGTGATATACAGGATTGATTGCCCAATATCATGTGCCAAATGTTAAAATAAAATAAATAAAATCATTATGTAACAAGTTTCTGCTCGTGCATAGTGAAAGAGATTAGTTTTAATTTAAGATAAGTTTTATTGAAAAGCGTGATTCGGAGCAAAACTTGTGAAAGAGTGTATGTGTTCCGGTTCTGAATCTTCGTGTTGGTGATAGTAGTGAGAGAACTACCGCAGAAAGTGTGCGAACGTCGGGATAGCATGGAGCAGGAAGATAAACACCAAACGGATAAGTTTACTTTAATTTTTTATTTTGAATTATGTCTGTGATAGGAAAGAGTATTTGCGATTTGTACTCGATATTTCTTTCGTGTATTGGCCAGTTGTGGTGTCTATTCGAGGTGCCGGGTTCTTGTGAGTTTTCTTGTCATTTCTGGGCTAGGGACCGCGGACTGAGCTCGCATCCACACATCGAATCTTTTCCTTTGCCTTTTTGGCAACGTGTTATACATACATACTAATCTTTATTGGAAAGCGAGTGTGGTGGTGGGGTTCGGTTGTTTGGAAATTTAGGGGTTCTTGTATTTTTGGCGGTTGTGTGCAGATATTGTTTGTTGTGAGGTGATGGAAACCGGTATAACCCTGACCACATTCGCTCAAACTTTAATGTAATAGGCGAATCTTTTTCTCACACTGCCTTGGTGCAGTACTAGTGTGAACGCTTTTAAAGTGTGTTGGTGATTTTGTTAGCCGGTAGGGAAGCTTTCTCAGGGCTCTCTACTGGAATTAAATGTGTTTTGGTTCTGGAGAATTTGGTCCTACCCGTACGTGAGAGGAGCGCTTGCGGTGTGATAGGGGAAGAGGTTGTGCTGGGCTTTGCTCCCGTTTAGTATGCGTGAGACCTTTGCTAGGTTGTTGCGTGGGAGAATCGCTCGATTCATTTGATGGCCATTATTCGGATTATACAGGGGCGTTATTGCACAAACTGTTGACCTATTGCTTTTGTTGAGTGCTGCTTTTAACGTTGTGGTCGTGATTTGGTTACGGTAAACAGTTGTATGTATTGCGTACGCCAGCATAGCGTATTAGTGTGCCGATCGATCGCAGCAACTTTTTCATGGGTAGCATTCGGCTTCATTGGTGGTGTTTCGGGCAACTTTTTGTGTTGTTTGGAGTTCTTGTTTAGTTGTTTGATATGGATTTCATAATGATTGAACGGGGTGGGGCTCATTATATTCTTTTTGCGTAGACTGCCGTGTATTTCATTCTTGCACACGGTCGGCTGGGGGTTCTTGAGATTTTTGTAAGTAGTGTCTTCCATTTTTTATTGAAGTGGCTCAAGTGGTAATGTAAGAATTGGGGAACGAAGCAAAGATGGTCATCATGCTTATGCTCATTGTGCACTTTATACGCTATAATTACAAAGATTTTACTTGGTTTTGCAACTATTTTTTCCGTTCTGCTTTAATTTTGGATAAATGGTAGTCTTCGTTTTGTTATCTTCAGAATTGCACATGTTAAGTCGTATGTAGTTTTGAATGCTATGGCGTTTTCGCTTGAACCCGGGGCTGAGTCGGGTTCTGACCCCAACCGCTGTCAGTTCATACATTTTGACAGCGGTTGGGGCTAGAGACTGACTCAGTTTCGCTTTAAGCAAAAACGACATTAGTGAATTGGTTTGCATTGTGAGAGAACGCGTGTCCGCGGGTGATGTCAATCGGGTCGACGTTTCTTTGGATTGAGCGAACTAGTTTCTATGTTTGACAAATTATAGAACTGGTCCCCAAGGCAATAAATGTGCACACGGAAGGTACATAGTCTGGCCTGAGTGGGATGATTGCTTCAGCCATGTATGTTTGAGAATTGATAGATCGTGGGAGAGATCGGAAACCAGTTGCCAATTTCCTTCAATGATGTCGGCGCGAAAAACAAATGTTTTGTTATCACGTTTGTTTAGTATGCGGAGGCGATCAACTATTGTTGTTCTTTTTTGTCTTTTATCACCTTTATTATGAGATGATTCATCGACAATGCTTCCTTTGACAATGAGACGCCTTGGTTGTGCAACCGTTTTTTCTGATCTTGTTTTATAAGCGGATGATGGTTGTTGTTTTCAGGATTGTGCGTACCTTGTCGTGTGTGGCCTTGGGTGTTCGTTGATTTGGGGTGTTGTGGGAGAACGCGTGTTCGCCAGATGATGCCAGTCGGGTTGGCATTTGTTTGGACTGAGCGGATTGATTTTTTGTTTGTTTGGTGTTTGTTGGACTGACTAAGGAACTTATTCGCAGGGCGTTTGATGTAAGTGGGGAGTAAGCATGGTCTTGTTTGAATGGAGTGATGACTGTTGAATCGAAAGCGAGGGTTGAGAGTTGAATTCGTGAGAGGGATCAGGAACCAGTTACAAATTTGCGACTGTCATGTTTATTGGTTTGCTTTTGGTCGGTTGGATTACGTTCATTATAATAGTTGTTCTCATTGCGTTGAGTGCTTTTATATACTTTTGAGTGGTGAACGCAGTATATTACTGATTGACATGTTAACCATGTTTCGTCATAAGTACAGTTGTGTTGAAGCTCGTATATTACCGCCAAAGGGAATTGATTCTGGCATATTGTGGTTTGTATTAGTAAGTTAGTTTCTTTCCATTTTTATAATCTTGTTGTAGTTGTTAGTATAGAAACACGCGCGCATCATCGGTTGTATGTTCGACATATAAAGTCGGTCGTTTTAGGTACTTAGGTTTATATAGCATTCAAAATGCACTTCAGTAAGTATAACAACGCGCGCGAATAATGATAACATATGAGTTCACATCCTATCAAATTATTTATGGAGATCGAAACTAATACATAACTATCATTTCATTTCTTATAATAATAAATACCAGTGACAGTAAAGGTAATCGCTTTTTATTATATCGTATTGTTCTTGGAATGTCGTGTTTCGCCGGACTTCAAAAGCACGGATTAATAGAATCGTTGACGGTTGATTCAATTAAATATAAACAACACTCCCGACGGTCTGCTGTCCGGAGTTGAAGTTGCATTTTTTACAAACCGAGCACTTCCGAATTAATTTAATAAACGATAAATCTACCATGAATTCTCGGCAGCCGGCTGCCCAGATCAATAAACACATGATAACAATTTTGAGAATGACATGAATCGTATCACTTATCAAGGTGAATCCAGATTTTGTCTAACTCTATACCCCACCCTACTAACAAAAACTCCTTCCCGTGGCAAACGTGGAGATGCAGAGGTATACACGGTCTCCATAACAACGTTTGTTACACTAACATTCCCTTCCTTTCCCGATGACTGTAAGGACGTGGCCAGCACCGTTATTGGCATTTCAAAGTATAGAACTCTCGAAACTTGCACATTGAGGATGGATAGCTACTCCCAGGCACCATTCGTTGATTCTCTGTGCAATTTCGCTTGTTCTGGTCAATCACGGAGTAGCAACTACGAATTGTACGGTCATCATGCTCATGCTCATGCTCATCCATGAAGGAAGAGATTTGTGGAATTCCGGATCATATTCGCCCACAAGTGATCCCAAATATTTTCTATAACAAATATCATCAAGTCGACTGCGCCAAAATGTTCTAAACTGACGGATCAATTCTCGACGGGTCCACAGCCTTCGGTATCTTCAACGAAAATCTTGCTGCCTCATTCAAACTCAATGATCCTGCTTCAATTTACGTCGCAGAATTAGCTGCCATTCAGTATACTCTCGGGATCATTGACACCCTGCCCTCAGACCATTACTTCATCGTTTCGGATAGTCTCAGCTCCATTGAGGCCATCCGTGCGGCGAAGCCTGGAAAGCACTCACCGTATTTCCTGGGGAAAATACGGGAATATCTGAGTGCTTTATCTGAAAAAATCTTACCAGATTACCTTGGTTTGGGTCCCGTCACATTGTTCTATTGCGGGCAATGAGAAGGCGGACTCTTTAGCCAAGGTGGGCGCATTAGAAGGCGATACTTACGAAAGACCAATTTGCTTCAACGAATTTTTCAGTATCTCTCGTCAGAGGACGCTCGATAGTTGGCAAACCTCATGGAGCAATGGGCATCTGGGACGGTGGCTACATTCCATTATCCCGAAGGTATCAACGAATGCTTGGTTTAAGGGGTTGGATGTGAACCGGGACTTTATTCGTACGATGTCAAGGATCATGTCCAACCATTACTCGTTTGACACGCATCTCCGTCGTATAGGGCTTGCTGGAAGTAATCATTGTGTTTGTGAGAACGGCTATCACGACATCGAGTATGTTGTTTGGCTGTGCGCAGAGTACTGTGTTGCCAGGTCCCAACTAATAGATTCCCTTCGGGCCCGAGGTAGATCACCCTATGTGCCAGTCCGGGACGTCCTGGCAAGCCGTGACCACCCCTATATTTTTCTTATCTATATCTTTTTGAAAGCCATTGATGTCCAAGTTGAATACATTTTCCCCTCTCTCATTCACAGTAGAATCTCACCAACCTATCCCTGCATCTACCATATGGCATTGCTTCACGAGTCTTCGGTGCATACCCTTCTTGATAACCGTCTACCCAGAACATCATGACATACCTCACATGCAGATGATATAGAGAACCTCATGACAGCATCAGAGTGCCAATAATTATCCGAAATATCGACCCTCCCCTCGCCCCTGCGATTACAGGTTGGAAACTACAACACTACAACAAAGTGTGCATATCCGCCACAATGATCAATCAGCAAACGACGATGTCAATTACACAATATGTATCCCACTTCCTACCTTTTTTCCTTTACTTACATAAGAGGGGAGCAAGCCGCCCCTAAATACGGCTTTCCCTTCCCCCACTAACATGTGACATGTAATTAAAAAAAATGAATTATCGGCCTCGTTAAGCTAAAGCATTTGGGCCTAAATAAACGTATTTAAGATAAAAAAAAAATATTGCCAAAGACACCACCCTTCCAAATGATCATGATCCCGAAATACACGATTTGAAAAAAAATAATGCTCACTAGCGCCATTCCAGTTCAATCTATTCACAATCGAGTAGCCTTTTACCTCCTCGAGAACTGCCGAAATACCCTCTTTCCAAGTTATTAGACTTTTGAGATATATCATATTCTGAAAGCCTCTACGCTCACTAGCGCCGCGTAATGAGAGTATTCCAAACTAATCTATTACCGTTGGGTAGTCCTCAACCTCTCGAGCAACTTTGCTGAAGACAGTACTGCTCTATCTAGAAACGATGTTGAGATATAGAATTACTTTAACATGTGTTGAATATTTGCATTAGCACTAGCGCCACCTGGTGGTGCAATTGCGAGTTATACTTTCAACCATACAGAAGCTCTGGGCTTCTTTTACAAATTCCCCGAAGACACCACCTTGCAAAATAATCAGAGTCTTGATATATTTGACATTGAATCCATTTAATGATAGTCGAATTTACGACGAGAGGTTCGATTTATATACTCTTTCTTCATAGCACCCCTGGCGGCATAGTTCTCAACTAATTGAATACTCTATGACTCTAAGTTGTACGCCCAAATGAGTACAAAAAATTTGCCAAATAAAGTATGGCGCCACATGTTGACGCGGACGAAATAATCGGCCACAGCCCCAATTAGTCGAAATCCCATAAGCTATGGGTATCCTACAACGCGGGTACCGCGTAGTAGGAATCTGCGTAGTAGGAAGCTGCGTAATAGGAATCCGTGTAGTAGGAGGCCCGACTGTACATTATTTATGATAAGAATGTAAGGAATCAATATATCGCATAATATACCCATGAAAATAATGTCACTGCATTAACCATCATTTGCCATTCTTTACACGCCCCCACCCGCATCTCTCTCTCTCTCTTTCCCTCTCTGTCTCCCTTCTATCGCATCTATTTAGCTATTTCTGTTTCCATTTTGTAAGTAGGGGTTTGCCCACTACTCGGGTTCTTATTTGCCCGGCGTACCCTTCGTTTCAGGGCGGCCTAGATGCTCCTACCGGAATTTCGGATTTTCGTATAATAACAAACAAAAAAAGCAAAACAAATAAACTAAATTTACCGACTTTTATTCTCCTCTCCTCTGTGCTGCACTCTGCCGGTGAAACGGATGGTTTTTCGGCGATGGCGGAAGGCGAAGGTTTATCCGACCGGCCGGGACTCCGACGACCGTGTTCTCCCGCAGGTACCGTTGGCTGCTATTGCAGCGGTCCTTCACAATTAGCCAGGGAGGTGAGCAAGGCTCTTTTGTTGGAACCTCCCTAGCGACGGGGCGATTAATCGCCGGGTCCACTCACTCCCCGTGAATGGCCCAGGTAGATACCGCAGTAAACTACCTCAGGTGGATCCGTTGTCCTACCTGCTTCGCCCTCCTTTGCGATTAACTGTGGAGGAGAGCTATGCTCGTTCGGCTGATCCTCCACAGTGAGGGCGGCGTGGTGTCACTGGGTCCTTGGTAATTAGCCGGGGAAGCGAGTGGCTTCTTTGCGTTTAGCTTCTGATATCCGGCGACCCAACACCACAAAACACTATGGTAACCGAACCACGACCGACACTTTTCGACGGGATTACTTGCCGTCGCACGCGCGCACTGAAACGTTTTCTAGTGGCGGAAAACTCCCGAAAAAAAAAACTTCTAAATGGACGTCTGTTCTACGCTGTGGTTCGTCACTTTCTGGCTTTTTCACGATGGCCGCCTTTTCCACTCCACCAAAACAAACACCATCACCACAAAACCGCACCGCCGCATAACTGTCATCTCCTTTGCAGCATAAACAGCAACCAATATAACAGCAAGAGGAGCGCGGTAACCTACCTAAGCCCTATGTTAGTTATTGACAAATGTTTAACAAAAATTATCTAACCTAGCTGCACGAACAAAACCGTTCACATACGCGTAAATGAACAAAATTTACAAGAAAAAGTGAACGGTACCGAACAGCGGTGAGCATAATTACACATGTAAACAAATACACTCTACGGAGTGTATACCCAATAAATGGTATATTTTCACCCAGTGCTAAATTGTTACCCTGACGGGTTACAATCTCGCCCACACCGGGTGGAAAAAAATTGGCAACAATTTTTTTTTCTAACCTAGCACCTAACACCGATACAATAATAATGAACGAAATGAAATAAATAAATAAACAAAGAAAAACTAACTACACCTAATTATTTCTTCCGCAATTTACAAATTTTCATTTCAAAAACTAATCGACCGGATGTCCTAACCGGTGAACTGTTTGCCTGTGTTGGGTCTGATAATACTGACAGCATACGCGAAGCGAGAGGCTATCAGCCATTGTCATTATTCGGTTATGGGTTGAACCCTAAATCCAATCCGAAAACAAGATCGGTAACAACTCGAAAATCCCAAAATTCTGCAAGTGGCATTGACAATTTTCAATGTTTCAACTTGCAGGGGAATGGTTGTCGGCATTACATTGTTCGTTTTTTTTTTCATCGACTGTCCAAAAATGTCTTTCGTGTCCTAACGGTACCAGTACTACAACCTTGTGCTGGGGTTTCTATCCAAATACATTCATACATTATCCCATTCATTCATCCTCAATCACTGGCCTACTCGATCATTCACATTCCGATATGCACTTTGAATTGACCCCAAAACAATTTGATCTAATCATTCACACGAACATTCATTCACTTTGTTCGATTCCACACTCATACATTCACACATACAATACCGCTTAACACGTCATCATTTCTCCCACTCACAGACATTCCGGACAAAAGTTTGTATATTCGTCCCTTTTCGCCTCAAAACGCTTCGTACATGGCAAAAGAAACGTTTGAGAGGGACCAAAGAATGTCTTTCGCATAATTTAAACAGATCAAAATGATTCCCGCTGGAATCAAACGAACCACCCCAGGTTTAACCACAAACCCAAAATTATGCGAAATAAAATTTTATTATTCGATTCGAAATCGAAGACGCGCGGCGCTTTTTAACCCACATCTCCCCCTAACACTCATACCATTCTGATCCGAATCGGGCTACACTTGAATGATGCAGAGCATTGGTGCGAACATCGAGGAAAGTGTCAAAAATGATGATATCATCCACCTGAATGGATGAATGAATCATCATCAAAACAATACGCGAAATCGGCGTCGCAACTTGTTTTTATTCGCGATTTTTTTACCGTTTCCGCGCGATTTCGAGTATTATTTCGGTCGGGAATTAGCCGTGCTAATGTTTGTGTCCCTATTGGAAAAGGGAGTAGTGATTTTGTGCTCCCAACAAGGAGATTTTATACAATTTAGTGCACCCGTAGGTGCGAGTGTTCCCCACGAAGAGGGATTTTAGAAAAACTTCTGTTGCCGAACACGGCAGAAAGCGTATTTAGATGCGTCCGGTGCCCGGGAGAACGGCACGGTATAGGAATTGTGTCCTTTTTTAAGTGAATTGCATCCCACCGTAGTCGTCACAGGTACCGGAGCTTATATTTCGTGTAAATAATTGGTTACCTCACTGCGCGAGTGGGGCGCAAAAGAATTTTTGTTTTTGTTTGTCGAACACGGCAGAAAGTGTTTGATTAATGCAACCGTTGACCGAATGACGGTACGATGTAGTGCACTTGTTTTTGTTTTAAGTGGAGAAGTGCACCCTACCGTAACCGTCACCGGCGCTAGAGCATATATGTTGCGCGGATGTTTGCTTACCACACTGCGCGAGTGTGGCTCTGAAAAATGCATGAAGCTAATGAAGAAGCTTCCCGCGGCAGAGTTGGTGTTCCCCAATAAAAATAGAGAAGACGGAGAAATGTTTGTTTTTTTTCGGACCAAAGTCCGTGTCGTTGCCGTCGGGAACTGACGGCTTCTTTTGGAAAACTCCCAAGTGAGTAATCCATATAAAAGCATGCCGTCAGTCCACAAACGGCACGGAAAAGTTTTTTTATGCTGGTTTAAGGAGATTTGCTGGCCAAACTCCGAGATTTTTACCTGCTAAATCCTCCAGCTCGTAGGAGGATACACCCTTTTTTGAGACAATTTTAGCCGGTAAGTATTGTGATCCAAGCTTAGCATTGTACGACTCGAGTGCATTCGACAACTTCATGTTTCGACGGTACACCATTTGTCCCGTTTCAAAAGGTTTGGAGAACTTTCGATGACGCAAGTTGTACTGATGTCGAATGCCCTCGCTTGCTTTTGCCAAATTTTTGACCATAATCTCCCGGATTTTGTCTATCTGTTGGTGTTTTGTTTCTAGGTCACCCTCACCGGAAATCCTGCTGAAGTCATCGGCAGACGCCATTTCACACCCGTGTATAATGAAATGAGGACTAAACCCAGTGGAGGAATGAACGGTAGTATTTAGGATGCGCTCCACATCGGTGATGTGGACATCCCAATTGCGCTGCTCGGTTCGAGCATATGCCCGGATTGCGGTGTTTATCGAGCGATTTGTTCGCTCCACTGGGTTAGCCTGCGAATGATAGCGGGAGTTCAACCAATGGTTGACGTTGGATTCTTTTATGAATTGATTGAACTCCTTCGAGGTGAAAGTGGAGGCATTGTCGCTCAGCAGAATTTCCGGGCTACCATGGCGATTGAACCACTGTTCGCGCAGTATCGTACAGAGTGACGCACTAGCGATTTTGCGAACGGGGGTTAACATGACGTACTTGCTGAAGACGTCGAGGACGACAAGCAAGTGTTGATTGCCACGTTTGCTTTTTGGAAGAGGACCAATGTAGTCCACAGAAACCATTCGCCATGGTGCATTAGTCGCACGCGACTGACCCATTTCGGGCTGGACTGGGACGAAAGGAGCTTTGATTTCCTTGCACATCCCACATTCTCGAATAAACTTTCGTACTTCCGATCCCATACGAGGCCAGTAATATCGCAACTGCACTTCGTGGATCGTTTTATCGTATCCCACGTGAAGCAAATTTTCGTGGGTACGTTGGATCAAATCTTGACGGAACTCGGGTGCTGGGACGAGTTTCTAACTGAACCGCGAGGCGCACGGAACAACTTTCGAGTTTACATACTTGAAAAGTTGATCATTTTCTACTTTGAAGTCTGCATAATCGTCAGAATTTTGGATAACTTTGGACTTCATGGAACAGTACCAGTCTGAGGTGGACAAAGCTGAAACGGCCCGGGATAACGCATCAGGAACGACATTGTCCTTGCCTTTCCGGTGCTCAATAGACATGTCGTAGAGTTGTAATTCTAAACTCCAACGACTCAAACGTGAACTGGTTTTCCATTTAGTCTTCAGTATCCATGTAATCGCTGACGAATCAGTGATCAGTCGAAAATGATAACCTTCCAAGTAACCTCGGAAGTGTTCAACCGCCATTATCACCGCCAGACCTTCCTTCTCAGTTGCATGATAGTTCTTTTGGGGAGTGGTCAGTTTGTGCGAAAAGTAAGCAACTACTTTCTCGCCCTCGGGATACTCCTGCACCAGAACAGCAGCGACTGCTACGTCACTAGCGTCTGTCTGAAGGATGAACTCTTTGGAGAAGTCTGGTGGGACTAAAACTGGAGGAGTGACTAGTAGTTCCTTAATTTTAAGGAACGCGAGTTCTGCCTCGGAGTTCCAAACTAAGCTCTTGGTTTTCGTTTTGAGCAGATCGGTCAAGGGAGCAGTGACCTCACTGAACCGATCAATGAAACGGCGGTAATAACCGCACATACCGAGGAAACAACGAAGTTTCGTCACGGTAACCGGTCTCTCGTAGTCGAGAATCGGTTGAATTTTGTCAGGATTGACCTTGAGTCCGTCCCGATTCAACAAATAACCAAGAAACTTATGTTCGGGGACTCCAAAACGGGATTTTTCCAAATTGATGGTTAGGTTGGCTCTTGCTAGACAATCGGCCACTGCTTTGAGCAACTGTATGTGATGCTCGAACGTTTCGCTTACCACGATGATGTCATCTAGGTAGACGAAAACGTAAGGTTCCCATTTACCTCGTCCTAGAACCTGGTCCATCAGTCGCGCCAGAGTAGCGGGGCTGTTGACGAGACCAAATGGTAGACGAGTAAATTGGAACATACCCCTACCGGGAACACTGAAAGCGGTATATTTGCGACTCTCCTTGGCCAGGGGTACCTGGAGAAGGCCTCCTTCAAGTCTATAGTAGACAGGTACTTCGCCTTGGGTAAGCCGCCCAATATTCGCCCAGGGTGGGGCAGAGGGTATGCATCTCGTACAGTACGCTCATTGAGAGGCCTAGCGTCTAGACAAAGGCGAATTGAGTCGTCTGGTTTCGTGACCGCCACAATATTAAGCGACCAATCCGAATCAGACTCCTCGATAATTCCCATAGACCGCCATCGGTCAACTTCTTCCCAGACCTTTGACAGTTTCTTTGGGCTCATGTGATAAGGATATCGGCAAACGGGTGCCGCACCTTGGAATTCATCTTTGATGACAATCCTGTGCTCTGTGAATGAGGTTGGGCTTAGCTTTCCGGGCTCTACTGCCTGGAAACACTTCTTTACTTCTTCTACGCGCGCTAACTGTTCCGAAGTGAGTATCGACTCACGCGGTACTTCATCTTCTTCGTCGTCTTCCGATTCCTGACCTGAGTTCAACAGAGCACAGTTTTGTATCTCAGGAGAAATCCCAAAGGCGCGCCAAAAGTCCATACCTAGAATGGAGTTGACGGTCAGATGCTCTACTACAAGAGTGCATAAGACCTTTGTCAAATTTTGAAAAGTATACGGGAGATACGCTTGTCCAATGATTGGTAAGGATTGACCATTTGCAGAACGTAGTTCGAATGGTCGTTCCAAACTTTTCAAGGGACTTTTCGAAAACTTTCGGTATAGCTTTTTAGTCATAATCGTGGCGTTGCTACCAGGCTAGCAAGGCTTTGAAGGATTTGCCGTACACTGCGACAATTGCAAATGGACGGTTATCATTTCCAAGTAACCTCGGAAGTGTTCAACCGCCATTATCACCGCCAGACCTTCCTTCTCAGTTGCATGATAGTTCTTTTGGGGAGTGGTCAGTTTGTGCGAAAAGTAAGCAACTACTTTCTCGCCCTCGGGATACTCCTGCACCAGAACAGCAGCGACTGCTACGTCACTAGCGTCTGTCTGAAGGATGAACTCTTTGGAGAAGTCTGGTGGGACTAAAACTGGAGGAGTGACTAGTAGTTCCTTAATTTTAAGGAACGCGAGTTCTGCCTCGGAGTTCCAAACTAAGCTCTTGGTTTTCGTTTTGAGCAGATCGGTCAAGGGAGCAGTGACCTCACGGAACCGATCAATGAAACGGCGGTAATAACCGCACATACCGAGGAAACGACGAAGTTTCGTCACGGTAACCGGTCTCTCGTAGTCGAGAATCGGTTGAATTTTGTCAGGATTGACCTTGAGTCCGTCCCGATTCAACAAATAACCAAGAAACTTATGTTCGGGGACTCCAAAACGGGATTTTTCCAAATTGATGGTTAGGTTGGCTCTTGCTAGACAATCGGCCACTGCTTTGAGCAACTGTATGTGATGCTCGAACGTTTCGCTTACCACGATGATGTCATCTAGGTAGACGAAAACGTAAGGTTCCCATTTACCTCGTCCTAGAACCTGGTCCATCAGTCGCGCCAGAGTAGCGGGGCTGTTGACGAGACCAAATGGTAGACGAGTAAATTGGAACATACCCCTACCGGGAACACTGAAAGCGGTATATTTGCGACTCTCCTTGGCCAGGGGTACCTGGAGAAGGCCTCCTTCAAGTCTATAGTAGACAGGTACTTCGCCTTGGGTAAGCCGCCCAATATTCGCCCAGGGTGGGGCAGAGGGTATGCATCTCGTACAGTACGCTCATTGAGAGGCCTAGCGTCTAGACAAAGGCGAATTGAGTCGTCTGGTTTCGTGACCGCCACAATATTAAGCGACCAATCCGAATCAGACTCCTCGATAATTCCCATAGACCGCCATCGGTCAACTTCTTCCCAGACCTTTGACAGTTTCTTTGGGCTCATGTGATAAGGATATCGGCAAACGGGTGCCGCACCTTGGAATTCATCTTTGATGACAATCCTGTGCTCTGTGAATGAGGTTGGGCTTAGCTTTCCGGGCTCTACTGCCTGGAAACACTTCTTTACTTCTTCTACGCGCGCTAACTGTTCCGAAGTGAGTATCGACTCACGCGGTACTTCATCTTCTTCGTCGTCTTCCGATTCCTGACCTGAGTTCAACAGAGCACAGTTTTGTATCTCAGGAGAAATCCCAAAGGCGCGCCAAAAGTCCATACCTAGAATGGAGTTGACGGTCAGATGCTCTACTACAAGAGTGCATAAGACCTTTGTCAAATTTTGAAAAGTATACGGGAGATACGCTTGTCCAATGATTGGTAAGGATTGACCATTTGCAGAACGTAGTTCGAATGGTCGTTCCAAACTTTTCAAGGGACTTTTCGAAAACTTTCGGTATAGCTTTTTAGTCATAATCGTGGCGTTGCTACCAGGCTAGCAAGGCTTTGAAGGATTTGCCGTACACTGCGACAATTGCAAATGGACGGTTATCGAGCGGGTCGTCAAGGACGATAGTTTCGACAGACAAAGAATTATCATAGTCCTCATCACGAGCCGGTCGAAAACTGTCATAAATCTGGGGATTAATAATGAGTTGTTCTTTGGAGCGCTGCTTTACTGCCAACTGCGACTTCAGTTGGTTCTGATCCCGTTTTTTAGGCAGTAAGGGCAACGAGAAACATCAAAACCTTTAAACGCACACACGATGCAGAAGACCCGCTTTGGTTTCCGACATTCCTCATGTTCGTGTCCTTTGTCTCCACAATTATATCAGACGCCGAGCACGGGAGGACGATGCTTTTCCACCAAATACTCCAGACACATTATAGGTTTCTGCGGTGGTTCGATTGGTTTTTGATTGTTTCCCTCGAGATTCTTGCCATCCTGATTCCCTTGCTGTTTCTTTTTCTGGTTGTCAGGAGGCTTGCTTGAATCAAGACCTGCCGGTTTTGCATTCTTGTTCCAAAACGTTTTGGATTTTGCGTTGCTGTTATTCTGTCCACCTCCCTTTTGGTTTTGATTATAATGTT
This sequence comes from Topomyia yanbarensis, assembly GCF_030247195.1. Taxonomy (NCBI): domain Eukaryota; kingdom Metazoa; phylum Arthropoda; class Insecta; order Diptera; family Culicidae; genus Topomyia; species Topomyia yanbarensis. The sequence goes on along the minus strand of NC_080670.1, from coordinate 127,831,583 downwards.
TTTGTTTGTTTTGTGGTGGATTGTCAGAATAAGCAGCGACTTCCCGAGAAGAACCAAAAACTTTCTGATAAATCGGCGTCTTGGAGGCGTCGATCGATTTACCAAGACTCATCAATTCCGAGAGCGTGTTCACTGGCCTGAGAAATAGCATTTGTTTATAGTCGGGTTTCAGGTTCCGCTTGAGCACGTCGAATTTTTCGCTCGGTGCTATTGGAACCGTCATAGCACGAAATATTTTTTCCATTTCCAGGAAGTATTCCTGGAAAGATTCGTTACGCATCTGCCGGCGCTGGAGAGCCTTCATTTTGAGCGTAGCATCAAGTTCAGGATGAACAAAATTTACCTTGAGCTCGCAAACAAGATGGTTCCAGTTAAACAACCGGTTTTGTGCACGCATAGCCTGATACCAGGTCAAAGCATTGCCAGTGAACAAATGCATCGCAGAATTGAAAAGTTTGTCTTCGCACATTTGCTCACACGCAGCGTAACTCGCTACGGTGTCCAAGAATTCATTTAGTCCCGTTCCTTCATCAGTTCCAGCATACTTCCGAATTTTCCAATCAGCGACGCGCTGCGGGTTACGCGAGTAATTCCTTGGGGCTGCCATCGATCCGTTTCCCGCGTTGGTAGATATTGAAAAGTTCGGATAGGATGGTCCCGTCCGCTATTCGGTCCATTCAGGAACGTGAGGCTGGTTCTGAGTTTGGTACGGGGCTGTGAATCCGGTATTCTGTTTCGGTTTCTCGATTGGAAGTGATGGACATATATTTTGTTGACCCGAGAATCCTCGCTTCAACACAAATTGATCGGGACTGGGCGCCAGTGTTGGGCGAGGAATCTCTGGTTCATCAAATGAATCGGGTACGTCCATCAAACGCAAATCTTCCAGATCGGTCTGCAGATCCATCTCGGGAGCACTTTCCTTCTGATGTACTAGTGCCCGAAGTTCATTGACGGATTCACGAAGTGAGACAACTTCTTGAACCGTCTTTCTTAAAACTGACGAAATTGTTGTCAGTGAAGCAATCCCGCCCATTAGCGTTTCAGTAGCTTTTGAAAAAGCATCAGACCCCTGAGACGCTAGGGCTCTATTATCGTCAGATTGCTGTCGTAATTGTCGAATCTCGTCCCTCATCTCGCACAAGACACGCAACAGATCGTCTCCTACGAGCTGTTTGGAAAGAGATCCATTGTTATCGGAAGGATTGGATCCCTGTGGAATTGCGGGTACGTCTGTACTCAGCAAATCTCCTAAAACTTCTCCATCCTCCCTTTCTTGGTTGTCGGGAGGAAGTGCTGCCTGTTCGTCATTAAAATGACTGGCATAAACTGCTAGAACTTCCTCCAGCAACCCTGAAATTTCCTGGTTGACCTCCCCTGCCGCATAATTTCGGATAACCTGGAGCCTAGACCCCAAATGAAGCAACCGTGTTCGGTAAATCTCCTTGTTTGGGCACCGGTACTGGAGATCTTCCTTGATTGTTAGTAGTTTACCAAGGCAGATCTCCTTTTCTTCACCCACGTCACCCCGAAAATTACGAACTAATTCCCTCCGAGACGACCGCTCATGCGACAAAATTCCCCGAAGACGCCGCTGCCGCTGGACACCCGAAAGATCCGAATCAGGAGAGATAAAAATGCTTCGAGATAGCAACTCAAAATCCAGCTCATCGAAATGCAAATGATCGACGCGCATGAACACACACGCTTGGTTGAATTTCTCCAACGCCATCATAACTCGCGCTATATTGGAAGAAATCACCAAGACACAAAGCATGTAAGTACTGACACGGTATTATTTCCGATTTTTCGCCCACTAACGATTCCCTTAAAATTTCAGGAAATCAAGCTGCGCCAAAAATGTCTCAAATCGGATTGAGAATTCAAGGCGATTGGCCACCGCAACCGAATAACAACAACAACAACCTTCAAACTACTCGTCCGGCAGACCAAACACAAACAACGCAATCCACAAATTCGGACAAAAAAAGGAAAATGCAAAAATCAAAAAATAATACCAAAAATGTAAATAAATAATAAATATACGACCGCGGAAAAATATTGCGGAAGAAACCTCACCGACTGTTCTACGAAAATCCTCGATTTAGTAAAAGCACCCCACACTCCGGATGAAAAAAAATATTTTCCAAAATAGGAAAATATTTTTTTCAGTGTGTTTTGCGCTGTGCGCCAAATGTAAGTAGGAGTTTGCCCACTACTCGGGTTCTTATTTGCCCGGCGTACCCTTCGTTTCAGGGCGGCCTAGGTGCTCCTACCGGAATTTCGGATTTTCGTATAATAACAAACAAAAAAAGCAAAACAAATAAACTAAATTTACCGACTTTTATTCTCCTCTCCTCTGTGCTGCACTCTGCCGGTGAAACGGATGGTTTTTCGGCGATGGCGGAAGGCGAAGGTTTATCCGACCGGCCGGGACTCCGATGGCCGTGTTCTCCCGCAGGTACCGTTGGCTGCTATTGCAGCGGTCCTTTACAATTAGCCAGGGAGGTGAGCAAGGCTCTTTTGTTGGAACCTCCCTAGCGACGGGGCGATTAATCGCCGGGTCCACTCACTCCCCGTGAATGGCCCAGGTAGATACCGCAGTAAACTACCTCAGGTGGATCCGTTGTCCTACCTGCTTCGCCCTCCTTTGCGATTAACTGTGGAGGAGAGCTATGCTCGTTCGGCTGATCCTCCACAGTGAGGGCGGCGTGGTGTCACTGGGTCCTTGGTAATTAGCCGGGGAAGCGAGTGGCTTCTTTGCGTTTAGCTTCTGATATCCGGCGACCCAACACCACAAAATACTATGGTAACCGAACCACGACCGACACTTTTCGACGGGATTACTTGCCGTCGCACGCGCGCACTGAAACGTTTTCTAGTGGCGGAAAACTCGTTTGTTCTACGCCGTGATTCGTCACTTTCTGGCTTTTTCACGATGGCCGCCTTTTCCACTCCACCAAAACAAACACCATCACCACAAAACCGCACCGCCGCATAACTGTCATCTCCTTTGCAGCATAAACAGAAACCAATATAACAGCAAGAGGAGCGCGGTAACCTACCTAAGCCCTATGTTAGTTATTGACAAATGTTTAACAAAAATTATCTAACCTAGCTGCACGAACAAAACCGTTCACATACGCGTAAATGAACAAAATTTACAAGAAAAAGTGAACGGTACCGAACAGCGGTGAGCATAATTACACATGTAAACAAATACACTCTACGGAGTGTATACCCAATAAATGGTATATTTTCACCCAGTACTAAATTGTTACCCTGACGGGTTACAATTTCTAAGTTGTGTGATAAGATCTTCTGCCACGGATCTTGGCGAGAAATCGTGCCTACTTTGAACTCCGGAGGACGCTCCGGTCGAACAAAATTCGCCGCTGCACGAAATTGATTATCTACAAGACGCTGATTAGATCGGTGGTCCTCTACGTCCACGAGACCTGGACTATGCTTCTTGGAGTTTTCGAACGAAAGGTGTTGCGTACCATCTATGGTGGCGTGCAGATGGAATACAGAACGTGGCGCAGGCGAATGAACCATGAGTTGTATCAGCTGCTGGTAGAACCATCCACCGCGCATACCGCAAAAATAGGACGCAGGCATTGCATTTATCACTCATATAAGTAAATGCGTCCGGATTATTTGCTACTGCGACAGTAAAAACTCACATTTTCACACGAAAAGTTATTGGCACTCACACAACTTCTCCGAATAAACACAACGTATGATTTCTCCGGAGCCGGAGAATGAGCGAATGAGTTTATCACTGTATCTTTTCTGCTGCCGCTATTCCTAAACACGAAAAAACAAGTCTATCGTATTTCTTTGGCGCTTCTCTTTTAAATTAAGTGTATATTTTGACGCTTTTATTGATTTCCACGAAATTACAATATTATCACCTTCTCCGGTGAGAAGTAAAAAATCAAATAAATTTTATCCGGAAAATTATTCTCACGCTATTTGTGGAGACGGAAAATTTTGCGACTCATCTTATCTCGGAAAAGTTGGACATCGGATAAGCGTCTTCTAGCGTGAGTGAGAGAGAATTACAATGCCTGATAGGACGTTTGCGGTGGGTAGTACACGTCGTGAGAATGTCAGACGACGACCCGGTGAAGATGGTTCTTGAGGGCGACCCTACAACAACAAGAAGACGGGGCGCACAACGAGCACGGTGGATCGACCAGATAGAGGACGACCTGTGGACCCTTCGAAGACTGCGAGATTGGCGACAAGCAGCAATGGACCGAGTGGAGTGGAGACGGCTTCTGCATACAGCAAGAGACAAGAAGGCTCTAGCCTGAACGATAAGGTAAGTATATGCTTAAATGTGTCATGTGAAAACTAAGAACAACTATTTTGTAATGATATTATTGAAAATGCACACACGTTGTATTGGTACGAACTTTCATGACAAATAACGGATCAAAGACCAAAAATATCCACAAATTAGATCCAGGAAAAGAAGTCTCCCAAAGTACCCACTCTCGATGGGAGATGCAACTACAATGCACTATGGTCCCAAAGCTGTATTTAGGAAGACAAAACTGTTGCGCCTAAACCGTTGGTTTTAGATATATAGTATCTTCGGCAAACTTTCTTAGAACTTTCTTGGCGATTTTTTATATTAGTTGAATTAGGGTGGTCCTTGTGGTTAGGGTGTTCAACGTATCAACTTCTTAGATATGTAAAATTCAGCTACATAATGTTCTACAAAGTTATAAATAAATCAAATTGGAGCAACTTTTCTGAAGCAACTATGAAGCTATCTCTAATGGTTCATGTGCTATGACTTTTGCAATATTTAAGGTAGGGTGGCTCTTTAAAAATTGGTTTTCTATTAATATCTTGTTATGTGTTAATTTCTCGCCAATACTTTGTTCTAGAGGTTTTTAGAACTTTTGTAAATACACATTTTTGCCGAAGCAATGAAGTTTTTATCTCTATTTGCATAGTTACTGGCGATTTTCAAAACAAAAATGGTTTTTTTCAAAGCTTATATCTTCCAACATTGCAAATGGATTTTCAATATTTTAATTTCATTTGAAAGAAACTTTTCTAGTTTTTGGTGAAAAAACTGCGGGAGCGTTATTTCTGTAAAAAAAAATTTTAATTTTTGAAAATGGTGTATTTTTCAACAAAAATCGTTCATAACTTTTCAAATAGATGAGATAATAACTTTGTTACTTCAGCAAAAATATTCACCATAAAAAGTTCTAAAAGTGCTGCAAACAAAGTATTCACGATAAATCAATGTCTGAAGTGACAAATGAGAAATAGTGATTTTAAGGGGTCACGTTTTCATCGCTCAATCTCTTATCGTAAAATCAACTGAGAAATAGTCGTTGTGTGTGACAATGCCGAATGCCATGGCAATTCTATTGGATTTGTAAACGTTTTTGCACGTTAGCAGTACGAAATTGATTATCTACAAGACGCTGATTAGATCGGTGGTCCTCTACGTCCACGAGACCTGGACTATGCTTCTTGGAGTTTTCGAACGAAAGGTGTTGCGTACCATCTATGGTGGCGTGCAGATGGAATACAGAACGTGGCGCAGGCGAATGAACCATGAGTTGTATCAGCTGCTGGTAGAACCATCCACCGCGCATACCGCAAAAATAGGACGCAGGCATTGCATTTATCACTCATATAAGTAAATGCGTCCGGATTATTTGCTACTGCGACAGTAAAAACTCACATTTTCACACGAAAAGTTATTGGCACTCACACAACTTCTCCGAATAAACACAACGTATGATTTCTCCGGAGCCGGAGAATGAGCGAATGAGTTTATCACTGTATCTTTTCTGCTGCCGCTATTCCTAAACACGAAAAAACAAGTCTATCGTATTTCTTTGGCGCTTCTCTTTTAAATTAAGTGTATATTTTGACGCTTTTATTGATTTCCACGAAATTACAATATTATCACCTTCTCCGGTGAGAAGTAAAAAATCAAATAAATTTTATCCGGAAAATTATTCTCACGCTATTTGTGGAGACGGAAAATTTTGCGACTCATCTTATCTCGGAAAAGTTGGACATCGGATAAGCGTCTTCTAGCGTGAGTGAGAGAGAATTACAATGCCTGATAGGACGTTTGCGGTGGGTAGTACACGTCGTGAGAATGTCAGACGACGACCCGGTGAAGATGGTTCTTGAGGGCGACCCTACAACAACAAGAAGACGGGGCGCACAACGAGCACGGTGGATCGACCAGATAGAGGACGACCTGTGGACCCTTCGAAGACTGCGAGATTGGCGACAAGCAGCAATGGACCGAGTGGAGTGGAGACGGCTTCTGCATACAGCAAGAGACAAGAAGGCTCTAGCCTGAACGATAAGGTAAGTATATGCTTAAATGTGTCATGTGAAAACTAAGAACAACTATTTTGTAATGATATTATTGAAAATGCACACACGTTGTATTGGTACGAACTTTCATGACAAATAACGGATCAAAGACCAAAAATATCCACAAATTAGATCCAGGAAAAGAAGTCTCCCAAAGTACCCACTCTCGATGGGAGATGCAACTACAATGCACTATGGTCCCAAAGCTGTATTTAGGAAGACAAAACTGTTTGCGCCTAAACCGTTGGTTTTAGATATATAGTATCTTCGGCAAACTTTCTTAGAACTTTCTTGGCGATTTTTTATATTAGTTGAATTAGGGTGGTCCTTGTGGTTAGGGTGTTCAACGTATCAACTTCTTAGATATGTAAAATTCAGCTACATAATGTTCTACAAAGTTATAAATAAATCAAATTGGAGCAACTTTTCTGAAGCAACTATGAAGCTATCTCTAATGGTTCATGTGCTATGACTTTTGCAATATTTAAGGTAGGGTGGCTCTTTAAAAATTGGTTTTCTATTAATATCTTGTTATGTGTTAATTTCTCGCCAATACTTTGTTCTAGAGGTTTTTAGAACTTTTGTAAATACACATTTTTGCCGAAGCAATGAAGTTTTTATCTCTATTTGCATAGTTACTGGCGATTTTCAAAACAAAAATGGTTTTTTTCAAAGCTTATATCTTCCAACATTGCAAATGGATTTTCAATATTTTAATTTCATTTGAAAGAAACTTTTCTAGTTTTTGGTGAAAAAACTGCGGGAGCGTTATTTCTGTAAAAAAAAATTTTAATTTTTGAAAATGGTGTATTTTTCAACAAAAATCGTTCATAACTTTTCAAATAGATGAGATAATAACTTTGTTACTTCAGCAAAAATATTCACCATAAAAAGTTCTAAAAGTGCTGCAAACAAAGTATTCACGATAAATCAATGTCTGAAGTGACAAATGAGAAATAGTGATTTTAAGGGGTCACGTTTTCATCGCTCAATCTCTTATCGTAAAATCAACTGAGAAATAGTCGTTGTGTGTGACAATGCCGAATGCCATGGCAATTCTATTGGATTTGTAAACGTTTTTGCACGTTAGCAGTACTTTTAGAACTTTTTATGGCGAATATTTTTGCTGAAGTAAGAAAGTTATTATCTCATCTATTTGAAAAGTTATGAACGATTTTTGTTGAAAAATACACCATTTTCAAAAATTAAAAATTTTTTTTACAGAAATAACGCTCCCGCAGTTATTTCACCAAAAACTAGAAAAGTTTCAATCTTTCAAATGAAATTACAATATTGAAAATCCATTTGCAATGTTGGAAGATATAAGCTTTGAAAAAACCCATTTTTGTTTTGAAAATCGCCAGTAACTATGCAAACAAAAGAGATAGAAACTTCATTGCTTCGGTAAAACTGTGTATTTACAAAAGTTCTAAAAACCTCTAGAACAAAGTATTGGCGAGAAATTAACACATAACAAGATATTAATAGAAAACCAATTTTTAAAGAGCCACCCTGCCTTAAATATTGCAAAAACCATACCACATGAACCATTAGAGATAGCCACATAGTTTCTTCAGAAAAGTTGTTCCAATTTGATTGATTTATAACTTTGTAGAACATTATGTAGCTGAATTTTATATATCTAAGAAGTTGATACGTTGAACACCCTAACCACAACGACCACCCTAATTCAACTAATATAAAAAAATCGGCAAGAAAGTTCTAAGAAAGTTTGCCGAAGATACTATATATCTAAAACCAACGGTTTAGGCGCAAACAGTTTTGTCTTCCTAAATACAGCTTTGGGCCCATAGTGCAATGTGTCTTCTAACTTATCGTCGTTCATATCTGCATATACTGAGTAGTTTGTAGTAGTTTTACCATTTCTTTTTCGTAGTATTGATTTGTATAGGACTTTATCCATATTTCCTGCACGAGAATTCCGAACGAAACAATATGAAAGCTATAAGGATGAATGGAAAGAGACTGCATTACAATCAACTGAATGCACGGCTTTTATGCTATCGACATAGCCTAGACATTTCACACTATTTACTTCAATGCAAAGTAAAACTTTGAAATAGCTACCTGTCTCATTCACGAATCGCATTCTCCCTCTGTCGTTCTCTGTTCAAGGGGCTTGAAAGCATATGTGACCCTGTCTCGCTTTACTATATTCAATTGCGTGTTAAAATACTGGACCAGTAAATTCTATTCTGTACATAAATCTTTTTTCGGGAAAATGTGACCAAAAAGTAAACTTCGAATTCCAAAGCAAATTGAACGTTCCAAGTTCCTGATAACTAATAAACAATAAAGTAGAAACACCAGATAATCTTAAAACGACGCCGTCTAATAAGAAGCATGAAAACGAAAAGAATAAAACCAAAAAAAAGATGGAAACCCTAGAAAGTCCATTGTATATTTATTAGCCTTTTCTCAGAAGATGGGATTTTCAAAAACATTTCAAAACTTTCTGATGCTATGGTTCTCAAATTCGTACAATCCGGTTTATTCATTTTCTTTATTCAAATTTTTTTTTAACTTTAAATATATGATCAGTTCATTTTAATTAATTATTTCATTCAGCATCTTTTTATTCGTATTTTGTATATGCGTTCATTTTACTTATTTTATTCGTTTCATTCTTTGGATTCACTCTGATCAGTTTATTCTCTTTTGTGCATTTTACTCATATCATTAATTTAACTTATTTTATTCATTTTTTTCATCGTATGCATTCTATTCATTTTTTCCAGTTTGTTCATTTTGTTCAGTTTCTTCATTTTAATAATCAGACTACTTTTTCAGTTTTAATCATTTCATCTAAATAATTTATTTGATACAATTTATTTCTTTATATTAATTTATAACTTTTTTACATTTTAACGACATTCAATTAGCTAGAGATTACTGGGTAGGGAAAGTTATGAAAATTAGAGCCATAATACTCAAGTGGGAGCAAGGATGTGAAGTAAACAGATAATCGTATATCGTCCGGGCTTAATTTTTGTCTTCTGCTAATGAGGGTCGAGCTTAGGCAGCATAACTACGAGTCACCCGAGTTCACTAGCATGTGTCCTGGTATATATATAACCTTTTACCATCGTTTAATTTTTCATTTTAATCAATGCATTTTATTCTGCTCATTTTCTTCTTTTCATTCATTTTATTACTTCAGCTCTTTTTGTTTATTTGATTCGTTTGTTTTATTCTTGCATTTCATTTATTTTTTACTTTATTCATTTTGTTCATCGATTCATTTTATTCATTTGATGCATTTGATTCATTGGATTAAATCAATTTGATTCATTTGATTCATTTGATTCTTTTAATTCATTTGATTAATTTGATTTATTTGATTAATTTGATTAATTTGATTCATTTGATTCATTTGATTTATTTGATTCATTTGAGTCATTTGATTCATTTGATTCATTTGATTCATTTGATTCATTTGATTCATTTGATTCATTTGATTCATTTGATTCATTTGATTCATTTGATTCATTTGATTCATTTGATTCATTTGATTCATTTGATTCATTTGATTCATTTGATTCATTTGATTCATTTGATTCATTTGATTCATTTGATTTATTTGATTCATTTTATTCATATATATAATTTTATGCATTTTTTTAATCTTATAACTATTTCTAAATATAATCTTAATTTTTTTAATAACCTAATCTAATTTGATTCGTGTATTTTATAATTTTGATTTACATTAATTTTTCTACTCATTTTATGAATTTAAAAACCTATTATTTCATTTTTTGCTTTACTTTTATATTTCGTTCATTTTGTTTTTTTTTATTATTTCGATTATAGAGGTTTTAACCTTAAGGTCATTCGCCTCTTCGGGTTAGAAAATTCTCTTATTTGTATTTGTATTTGTATAAAAAAAAGTCCAACTGACAATTTGTCTTAATGAACTATACTAAACTAAGGTAAACTAAACATAATTAAAATAGTGACAATACACGACGACGAAACTGCGAAGAGTTCATGACGAAGTCGAAAATTTCAGCAAACTCGTTGAAGCGACGACTCATTGCTAAAATTGGACTATTGGTAGCGTAGTTAGTGCTGCGCATTTCAGAATGCAACAGGGCTCGAGGGCGAAGAGAACGGATAGGCGCGTAGAGGTTGATTTGCGCTAGTAGCTCCGGATCATCATATTCAGCCAGCAGAATCTTTGACACGAAGGTAGCTTGCGCTGCATGTCTCCGACATGTTAAAGTATTAAGTCCTAAAAGACGACAACGGTCCTCGTACGGTGGCAGGTTTAATGGATCGTTCCACGGCAATTCACGTAACGCATATCGTATGAATTTACGCTGGACTGCTTCGATCCTAAGGCTCAACGTAGCTTGATACGGGCACCAAACGACGTTTGCAAATTCCAACTGCGGGCGCACCAATGAGCAATAAAGAGCCTTGAAGCATAGAGGATCCCGAAATTCGTTGGATATTTTGAAAATAAATCCCAGCAAACGATTGGCTCTGTCGATGGTCGCTGAGACGTGATGAGTATACGTTAGCTTATCATCAAGAATGACTCCTAGATCCTTCACGTGGTCAACGCGTTGTAGTAGAGTTCCTGCGATGTTATAGTTGAAGGTAACCATATTTCTCGTTCGGTAATAGCTGATGACAAAACATTTTGCAACGCTAAGGACCATCATGTTTCTTACACACCAGCTATAAAAGGTGTCAATAAGATGCTGTAGCTCACGGCAATCGGCTTCATTCCGTATAACAAAAAAAAATTTTAAGTCGTCGGCAAAAAACAGCTTTCCTCCACGGCTTAGAACGAAAACCGCATCGTTCACGAACAGTGAAAAAAGTAGTGGACCTAGCGTACTACCTTGAGGAACTCCGGAAGTGTTGAAAAAGGATTCTGAAACAATATCGCCAATTTGAACAACGATTTCACGGTGCACAAGGTAGGATCGAAGCCAATGGCAGAATCTAGTAGAACACCCTAGCTTATCAAGCTTTGTTATCAGTATCTCATGATTAACTCTATCAAAAGCTGCCTTTAGATCAGTGTAAATTGTATCCACCTGCAATTTCTTAGACATTTGTTCCGTGCAAAATGACGTAAAGCAGACGAGATTCGTCTCGATTGAACGTCCTGGGAAAAATCCGTGCTGAGATGTACTAATGTAGTGTCGACAAGCAGAAAATAACGCCTCGTTGATAATAGATTCAAACACTTTAGATTCGACTCCTAGCGAAGTGATTCCGCGATAGTTCGCTATGTTGCGTTTGTCACCTTTCTTGAATACCGGGAACATAACTGAGCATTTCCAATCCTCAGGAAACGTTTGCTGCTGAAGCAATAGGTTAAAAATATATGCAAGTGGTGTTACAAGTAAGTCCGAACATTTTTTCAATACAGTTGAAGGTATAGCACTAAGGCCGGGTGCATAAGATGACTTGGTTTTCCGAATTGCAGATATAACCATTTGTTCAGAGACAGTAAACACATCCAAATCAACAGCACAAGCAGGAACGTCGCGAGAGGCATTTTCGAGTTCGTTTGTGGTTGGCGAGTCAGTTGAAAAAACTCTCGAGAAGAATCTGGCAAACAGCGTACATTTCGCCACAGTTGTCGTAGCTTCTTTGCCGTCGTAAAGCATCCTTGATGGAAGTCCAGTTTCTTTACGCTTCGTGTTGACAAATGACCAAAAGCCCTTCGGGTTTCGGCGTAGATTATTCTGGATACGGTTTACATAGCGTTTGTACAGAAGCTTGTTGTAACAACGATACTCATTACTGGCTAAAGTGAACGTGCGCTTAGAAAGAGGACACCGTCGATTTGTGTACGCACGTAGGGTTTTTGCTCGAGTACGTTTTAGCTTTCGAAGAGTGCTGTTTGACCAGGGTGGCTTGCTAGGAGGCTGACATTTAGGCACTGAGGTCTCAACACAGTTCAGTAGTAGTCGCTTGTAGATGGCAACTGCAGCATTAACACTCACTTGGGCATGCAGTACACTCCAATCAATTTGCGACAGAGAACTGCGCAGCTTTACAACATCAGTTTTGCGAAAGTTGAGACGGTCGACAGAAAGAGTTTCTACATACTGAACTGATCGAATAGTGCCAATTGAGATTTCAAGCGCGGGATGAAAGTTGTCAAGTGGAACAATCACGCTGGATGCTTCATTGACGGAACATACAGGTATAATAGTTTCACTAACAAAGACGAGATCCAGAAAGCGTGACTGGTGGTTAGGAATCATGCTTACTTGACTTAGCCCGTTGAAAGCAAATCCGTCCAGTAGCAAACGACTGGTGATGTTGGTTGTCGAAGCAATCGGGACCGGGTAAGCGTATCCGTGTCGTGACGGCACCCAAATGAGTCCTGGCTGATTGAAATCACCAAGGACAATCATCACGCCATCCGCGCCAGCTTGTGAAGAAGCGTTATTAACAGCATCCATGTGAAGTTGCATGATATTGCAGTCGAGTCGCTTTTCAGGAGGAATATAGACAGCACCAATATAAAAGTTCCTCGATGGAGTTGTAATTCTAACCCAAACAGCCTCAACACTGGTTAAACTACCTACATCAATCTCACATGAGGCAAATGCGGTGGAAACAGCAATCAAAACTCCTCCTCCACGTCCGCGAATACTGTTGCCACTATTTCGGTCCGCACGGTATACGGTGTAAGCATCGCCGAAAAGCTGCACTGATGTTATACGCGCATCGAGCCATGTTTCGGTGAAGACGCAAACATCGTAGTCACCGTCCACAGCAGCTAAATACACGTCATCAATTTTCGTCTTAAGCCCTCTCGCGTTCTGATAGTAAATCCGCAAACCATCAGTGTCATGTGAGAGGTGTCGTGCTGCATTCCAAGTTTCAGGACTGTGGGCTCGATGATCACTATCACCGCAAATAGCGCGGGGAGAGCAGGATGTACTGTTGTCAGGAAGGGGAACAAGCTGCGATACGGAGGGAATGACTGCGTCATAACTGTTACGTCCAGCGGCTGACTGCAATGGGAGGCATACTTGAAGGTGCGCAGTATCACGTGTAGCTTCGGAAGGACATATATTATTTAAATGTTTACCTGAGCAGACAGATGCGATGCGATCGAAATTATCATTTTGACATTGAAGGTTCGCTGGTGCGGTAGAGTCGATTGAGTAGTGTTCATCAGCAGACTGTAAGTGAAATTTACATTGAGGGTGTGCAGCATCTTGAAGTGCTTCGGAAGGACATATACCCTTCTTGGCTTTACCTGACACAGAAGAAGTTGCCGATTCGCCAGGTAGTTCGATGTCGCTCACCGAGGAACATGAAATTAGACAGACGAGTTTATCCGGGATAGCTTGGCGCTACTGTCCACCACCAGATGGATTCTTCTTCGCAGCGATCCTGATGATAGGCCGTTGAATTTTTGAATTGGTCACAAATTCACGAAAGTAGATGTTCTCCGGCCAAGAGTTTTTGGACAGAGCCTTATCCCTGCATGATTTGCTAACGCCAACTTTGAAGGTGATGAAGCTCAGCGATGAGAGATCCTTATCCTTAGGAACTAGGCGAACTATTTTTGGTTGCATATCCTTTCCCAGACAATCTTTCACAAGTCTATGAAAAATTTCTAACCCTATGTGCGGGGTCGGGACTCGAACCCAGGTGCGCTGCGTACAAGGCAATCGATTTACCAACTACGCTACTCCCACCCCCTTCATTTTGTTGATTTCTATAATTTATTCAGTTTATTCGAGATTTTATTCGTGCAAGACTAAAAACTGTTTTCATCCCACCTCTAGTCGGGTGCCTACTTCTCGTGAGTTCTGCAAACCAATCCAATAGTGATATGTGTAAGAAATGTCTCATCTCACTGCTAGGTGGATTAAATCGGGTTTTAAATAGAATTTATACACGCGAGTTACATACGGAACTTCACAGTTTAAAACCAAAGTTTTGTGAAATTTTTGAAAAATTGCATCTTTTAGGAAAAATGGACACGTAAACCGATGATCCTCACCATCTTTTTATTTGTTCTGCTCCCAAGCCCAATTCGTTGGGAAAATTCCATCAAAAATATCCATTTTCACCTAAAAGATGTTATTTTTTTAATTTTTACTAAATTTTGGTTTTAAACTGTGAAGTCCCGTTCCAATTTTTTTCAAAAATTTCTTCATGTTGATATAGTTGGAACCGTGATTCCCCGTCATCTTTTTATTTGCTCTGCTCCCAAGCCCAGTTCGTTGGAAAAATTTCATCAAAAATGCACATTTTCATCTAAAACATGCTATTTTTCAAAAATTTCACAAAACTTTGGTTTTAAACTGCGAAGTCCCGTTCGAATTTTTTCAAAAATTTCTTCATGATGATTTAGTTGGAGCCCCAAATCCTCGCCATCTTTTTTATTGTTCTGCTCCCAAGACCAGTTCGTTTGAAAAATTCGATCAAAAATGTTCATTTTCACCGGAAAGATGCAAATTTTCAAAAAATTAACAAAACTTTGGTTTTAAGCTGTGCAGTCTCGTTCCAATTTTTCGATTTTCGAATCATAAAATTTTCGATTTTTAAATCATTTTTTCAAAAATTTCCAATATCTAAAAAAAACTTTCTATAGCTATAGCTTTTGTTTTCAGCGGTTTTCGTTTGTTTTGAGACTAGATGCTGATGTTTCATACTATTTTTAGACATATGTCGACAAATTTTTTTTTCGATTTTCAGCATTTCAACACTCCCCTTTGGATTTTTTCTTATATTATGAAAACAATATTCAAACGCCGCACCCCCTTAATGATGTCCGATTGAGCTAAAAACTTGCATAGATTACTTTTTCGATGTAATAAGCATTTTATGTAAGACTAATTTAAGATGACCATTTTCATTGATATCTTGTCTCTTGAACACCCCTAGTTCATCATACAAACTTTGGTTTTAAACTGTGAAGCCCCGCTCCAATTATTTTTTCAAAAACTTCTTCACCAGGGGTTTCATGGGACCTCAAACTTTTGCCATTTTTTTGTTCTGCTCCCAATTTTTTTTTATTTTGTTTCGCAGTGTTATCATTAAAATATGAAAACGGTTCAAATCAAGTATTGTCTCTAGACGAGATAGTAAAAACAGACTATGATGAGATCAAATCCATCATGAAAAAGTTAAAAAAATATGGAAGCTCCAGGTTATGAAGGAATTTTCAACATTCTTCTTAAAAACCTTCCCGAAATCACCATGAGATACTTGGTCAAAATATTCAACAAATGTTTTGAATTAGCACTTTCCCAAAACATGGAAAGATGCCAAGGTTATTTCTATTCTAAAGCCATATAAAAACCCAGCAGAAGCATCTAGCTATCGACCAATTAGTTTACTCTCTTCTATTAGTAAATTATTTGAAAAAATCATCCTAACGAGAATGATGTCACATATCAATGAGAATTCTATCTTTCTACACGTGTTTTGGATTTCGTATTGGACATTCAACTACTCATCAACTTGTGAGAGTAACTAACATGATAAAGGCAAATATCTCAGAGGGCTATTCCGCTGGATTTGTTCTTCTAGACATCGAAAAAGCTTTCGACAGTGTTTGGCACGAAGGTTTAGTTGCCAAAATGTGGCACGGAAACGCTCCCGATCGCATAGCAACTAATATATTAGTCGAATTTCTGAAATCGACTGGTTAAAATTTGGTACAGCTAAACGATTGTTGATTCTTCTAAACTTTCATTTTTGTTTTTGAATGAACAAAACAGTTGCTGAAACAACTAAATCATCTAGTTGAAAATGTGATGCTGTCAGTTAGCAAAGACACACACCATCCGAATCAGCTCATCAAATAGCTGTAACAACTAATATAATTGTCGATTTCAAGATTGGTGCGAGTTGAAACTGAAAACCGAGATGGTTGTTTCAGTCAATTGTAATATTGGAATAATTCCCAAACAGTTGTAACAACACGGAAAGCCAAAAATCAGCTCTGCTGCTAATTCCAATTACTGTTTTTAGATTAGTTGATTTTAAGAAAAAATTATTAAAAATAACTAATAATTTAGTTAAAATTCAGCACAGATTTTTCTGAAAGATTTTTTGATTTCAGCAAAGCTGTTTAGTTAAATGAAATCTTATACACAATACAGCAAAAGAAAAACTAAAAACGCTATTTGCATTTTCAACTACGTTTGTTGTCAAAATCAGAACTTAGAATGATGTTTTTAACTGCATAGTTCTTAAATATAGCAGTATTTGTTCTGAGCTGGAAATATTGGCTGTCAGAATCCAGCACGTAGAAAAACAACCATCTTTATTCGTTTTTGTAACTATAAAAATTGCTAAAAATGAAATAGTTTTTCATTAATGTCATGTCAAGTATAACATACTGAAGTGATTCGTTGATTGCACAAAGTTGTTTCGAATATAAATACTGTTTTTATTGATGATATGAAACTGTAACTATGTAACTCAATTTATCTTGGTGCTATGAGGATACAGAGTAAACATGAAATTGTAAGGACAATGTTTCAGTGTTTAGAAGTATACACCAGTATAGTTTCTATTGTCGTTTAGATTGAAAATTTGCTGCAGATTCAATGGTAAGTACTAAGATAATGGCGGCAGATTAAAAAAAATGTTTTTCTGCGAAAATGGGTCAAAGCTTCATAGTAAGATCCGAATGAATTCCGAATCGATTCCGAATGGGCGAAAAAAGTCAGTCACATATGCATCTGCGTTATAATGTCCCAAAACAGGGTTCATCATAACGTCTGGGACATTGTGACGCACAAGAAGTGTGTCATAGCATCCGAAAATAAGTGTGTCATGAAGTCCGGAACCTTATTACACACATCTTTTTTCGGATGTTATGACGCATCCGATGTCATAATGTCCCGGATGTTATAACGCATTGTCGTTTTCTGATTTTATGTCGCAATGGACATCTTGGACACTGTGGCGAACTCATAGTGTCGGATATTATGACACACAAGATACTGCGTCATAACATCCCAAGGCATAATGTCACAAAACAGTGAGCGTCATAACGTCCACGACATTATGTTGTACAAGAGTGTCATAAGATCCGAAAGCAAGAATACGTCTTAAAATCTAAGGTTATTCTCGTGTCACAACGTCCGAAATTAGACCTGCATCGTAATGTCTGAGATCTTCTGACGCACACTAATACTGGAATGTTAAGAGATATTGCGTCATAAAATCCCGGATCATATGACGCACTCGCGTTTCCCACTGTTCAATCAATTCCCAATCAATCGAAGCTCCATTACAATAATCACTGCCATACACTCCTGTCATTTAGCCCGAGTAACGAGTGAAGTTTGTCGTCAATGCTTCTAGAGTATTAGTGAAATGGGACTGACTTGCGATTATGGGTAGTATAATTGTACACATGTCCAGTTCTTGCGTTAGATCTCGTTAAATTATCGAACGTTCTATGAAAAAACAGCTTTAAGCACTATTGACATCTATCTGATCCGTTTTAGTGACGGTTCAGTACCATATACGGGCACCAGTATCGTGCCGAGCATGTGTGAATGCTCGCGTTTGAAGTGAATGAAAGAATCCCCGCACGGTACTGAACCGTCACTGAATCGGATCGGAATAGTATGAATTCGGCTTTAACGGAAGAGCTGCTTCGTCTATTTGATAGTTATATTTCCCAAGCGTTTTCGCACCAATTAAAATCCAGCAAAGCATACTTCTTCACAGCCGTATAAGCTTTCTTGCTCTTCTTCACTCGCTTGTTCGTTACCCGTACATACTTTGTCGACCCGATTCCCCAGTGATTCTAGCATACGTTGAAACATTTTCACGTCGCATCGGGCAATTGCATGCTTTTGCTTTTAGCGACATCGAAAACGTCTTGTCGAGGATTTATATTGATCATATCCGAGACGATTATGTAGGCAGGAGCACCTTCTGATCCGAGAGCACACCCTCAAACGACCGGTATGATACAACGGTTGCACTCTAGAAAAAAAAAAGATAGTATTGTATATATGCACAAAAACATGTCATTACTGCTGAATTTTAACACCTACCATTAGAATCGGTGATGTTTAGCTGCAACTCCACGCGATTTCTGCTTGTGAGACATCGGGTTATGATTGTGTTTGCCCATTGAGGCAATTCGTTCGTTCGCGATCAGCTCCAAATCAATCTGCTTTACACAACACGTAAATTCCACGAAACTAGTCCTGGAAAAAGCTTAATGAACTCAGAGACTAATCACATTGTTTTTTTCGCTGGAACGTATATAAATTGTTCGGCTGACTTATTTTAGAAAAACGGTTGCTGTGACAAGTAATTGATATTGTTGCTACTACTGTTATTGTCGGAGATAGTTGCAGTATTCATTCACACGTACCGTACGTCAAAACATTCCGTGCCGTTGTGTGTGAATGACGTTCCGTACCGGCGACTGAAGCCTGATGTACTGTGTGAATCGTGCTTTATTCAGCCCACTTCATATTTTTGGAATTGCTACGGAGCCTTTACTTTATCAATGTACATTAGCCAAAATTTTGTAGCAGAAAGCACTTTCTGCTCTGACCAACGGGAAAATAAATTCTCACTGTTTCCGTTTATTGTAGCTCCAGTTGATTAACGGCTGTTGAAAAAAATATGAACCTAGCTTAAACCTAAATAAAAATATAAATAAATGTATCTGTACTTAAGAATAATATGGAGATCCGCTCCATCCATCCTTCCGATAGTGAAGATTTCAAAATGGCGCGATTATGATACTATGATAGTTACTATATTCATAGATAGGCGGAGACACTAAGCGGAGCCACTTGAACCCACTAAGACGTCCAAAAAATTGTTTCAAAATCGTTCAACACGGGTCAAACGATGAACGTTCGTTGCACGGTTATTTGGACGTTGTCCAAATTGGTCCAACGAACGTCCTTCATTGGACGATTTTGAAACCAACCGTTCTTAGAGGGAACTATTAAGATTTCTGACAGTTCATTTACAACTACAGATGCAATGTCAAACCAACGGAGTTTGGTTTGTTTGCCTCACGAAATACCTAACCTCAACCGGTTTTTGCAGTGCAATTTTTTTTTGTTTTCCTCACGAAATAATTCGGCACCGTTTCTTTTTTAACGGGAGTAGAAAGGTCAATAGTTACTACCAAAGGCCTTAGTATAAAGGTACGCAAAGAGTGTGCAGATAGTGAAGCCAAAAAAAAAGTCTGCCTATCGAGCAAAATTAGAATCCAGCTTTACTGCAGAGTTATCAAAGCTGGATTCCAATTGTACTCGATAGGTAGGCTTTTTTGACTTCACTCTGCGCAACTGTTCTCTATAGACTGTGGTTACCATATTCTTAGGCTAAGCGGAGTCAATTGAACATGTCAGATGCCGGAACCAATCGAGCATGACGTCACATAACATGTTCATTTTGGATGTATATTGAAAATGTATTGTGATTAGGGTGATAATTATTTTTCTTTTTCCTTGTGTTATCGAGCATAGGGAAACGAACATAAACAAACACCGAGAGATACTCCCACAAGTATGAAACCACGCACGTGTAAAGTTCTTACTCACAATATCAACAATGAAACTATTAAGCTAGAGCTTGAACATTTTCATGGGATGCCAGTGTTTTCTTCCTGAAATAAGAGCTGTCAGATTTTTGTGTCCGCCTAACTATGCATATAGTAACCAGAGTGTATGTAAGGAGAGTGAAGACAACTGTCATGATTATCCGTCAGTGATATTCCGAACGAACAAACGACCTGTCAAAATACATGAATTTGACTCGTTTGGAATGACACTGACAAATAATAATTGTTCCAATTTTGACAGTGTCGTCACTCTCCTTATATGCACTCAGATAGTAACTATAGTCAACACAAAAGGAATGGTCTTTGACTCAGAGGGTCGCAAAATATTGGGCAAAATTCAATAAAATATCGATAATAGCGTATCGATATTTGAAAGATTAATGTCTCGAATCACTATATAAATCAATATTTTTAATCACATATTATTCTGCCTCATTTTATCGGATTGCGAAAATGGGGATTATAGTTAATATTTTCATATTTGAAGAAAACGAAATTTAACTCTGGCATTCAGCAAAAAAATTTCAATATCAAATGTTTGAACCCCTATCAAATAAATAAAAAAACTCAAAAAAAAATTGTTTGTCGTTCTCAATCTCAGTTAGTGTGTTTAATCAAATAAATGTCGTTTAAACTAAGCCAATCTCGCTTATTGCTAGCAGAAAATACTAGGAATTTCCCTTGGAATAGGACCTCCTGTTAGGTATTAATGAATGATAATTATTTTTAATACAAATGCAAGAGTTTCCGATACACTGTGAATTTTTCACTTACTGAGAATTTCGTAAGCAATGCTGTAGGGTTTATTTTCGTTTCCCTATACTCGATAACATAAGGAAAAAGAAAAATAATTATCACCCTAATCACAATAGCTTTTCCATATACATCCAAAGAGAACATGTTATGTGACGACATGCTCGTTTGGCTCCGGCATTTGACATGTTCAATTGGCTCTGCTTGGTGTCTCCGCCTAGCTATGAATATAGTTACTATAGTGTTGACATCTTGAAAAGGCTTTTCAGAACCCATGTAACACAAGCACGGTCGCAAATGCTCTTCATTTCTTCAAATGCAGATGACGCTTGTGACAGAATTTTTCAAGATGACGTCAGCAATATAAAACGAATATCCGCCAATAAAAATATCTAAATGAACATATTTTGGGTAGGTTTTCAAAAGGCCGTAAGGAACAAAAGTAAACAAAATGAGTTATCTACACTACACCACTCTTTTCGAACTTTACTATCGTATCACATGAATAGGATTCTCCAAAAACGACAGGCTACCACATTATTAATTAAATAACGTCGAACACGTTTTACTAGCCATATTTTTTCAAATGACGCATACGTCCTTTTGATTTCCCACGGTCGTATAAACACTAATATTAGAACCGCTTCGATGTGGAGATACGCGATAACAAAATGTCGTAAGCGACATTTTTATTGTTATTTTTACAACTGTACATACGCTTATATAAAGACCTATGTCCGATTTTTTAAATGAATGTCATTTTACTTACGTCCTTGAAAATTATTTATTCTCGTAATTGTTTTTCGAATAAAACATCTAATGCTTTCGCTAATAAACATCTTATGATCCAAGAGCCTGACGACCTGTTCAGGGTATCATCCACACAATATTTGGAATCGTTGCACTATATGGGTTAAAGTTAGTGTATAATTTATTTATTAGGGTTTGCAGAGAAATAATTACCATTACCTTCCAACCGAAAATGGTAGTGTACTGGAACGACAAAAAATATTATACCCTGACACCACTCACGGAGCGAAAAAATAGTAACCTACCTGTTGTACATGGCAATACGCTGATTACCTACCAACAAAGTAATCACAAAGTGGCACAAAACTCATTTTCAAAACAATTTTTAATTTACAAGTGCAAACGTACGTATCGGCAAAAAATATGAAAACAAAAAAACCGGCCCATACGACGTTTGCCTTATGTTTAGATTGCGCGTATGAGAAGATAGAGAGGAAACAACAAGATAACTGACGTTTCGACTTTCTACTTCTCATCGATTTCTATGCTTTCCTTTTAAACTCGATGAAACATCTAATGCGCGCTCTATTGGGAAGTAGATGAACTGTGAACTAAGGCTGCTAAGGGGTTAACTCAATTTGAAATGTAATTGTTTCCTAATTACAGATTAAATATATTTTTTGAACAGTCGCATGTGCTTTCGTGTCTCGAGATCAGTCCTATGCGCTACGACGTATGTGAGACCTATGTAGGGAAAAGGACGTATCGTGCGTTGGTAAAATGTCCTATTGACAGAAAAAGCTCGTATTGTCAAGTTTTGCTTAATAGTAATAATAATCGTTACAATTTCTTATCAACCGTATTACACCATTAAAACAAGGGAAAATCAAAACCGTAGACGATTTTAGTATTTAAAACGGTTTAGTTCCTAAATAGGAATTAAAAGTATTTTCGCCATACTTGAAGATTTTCTCTATTCGAGCAAAATGTCAATAGGTCGTTTTGAAAACCCATCCTAGATATATAAGCAAACATACAAAATCACAACCATACACTAGAATACATACGCAAACAAACACACAGACATGAACATACAGCAATGAAAGCAAGATTCGAATCGCTAACTGTTTCAAGGAATAAGATTATTGATGACGTCATCAAGCAATATTATGCGGAAAGAAAATAAACGCCACAAGCGTCATCTGTATGTGAAGACATGAAAAGCATGCGCAAACCCTACATGCTACATGGGCTCTTAACTCTATCCGTCTGTGCAGGGATACCAGGTATATTTTTCAAATGTCCACATTTCATAAAAAAATGTCTTCATTAAATGACTTTTAATTAAATTTAATTAATTTTGTCTTCAACGACCAGGATTCTGAATCGGTTTTTGATTTTGAGCCAGAATTCTCCCAGAAATCAGTCAGATATCCGAAAAATTTGTTTTCAAAATGAAAAACACGTCTTCACAACATTTCAAATGTTTTCAACATGAAGACATGTCTTCAAATCTGGCATCGCTGCGTCTTTGTACTAATCGAAACTGTTCCGGAACGAACAGGAAAATGAGAAAATCAGAGAAAGATTCCTGGAGTACTACAACCACACAACGCTGCAGTGAATTCCCATCTGTGATCGCAGATTTACGGAGCGTAAGGTTGTTTGTCGTGAGCTCGGCTACGATCCTCTTGATGTGTTTATTGGACACGATCGGAGAATCGTATTCCAAATAAATCCGCTGACAAGGATTTGGACCTGCGTTGAGCCGATGGAGTGTCACGGTGATGAGTAGCGACTGGACGAGTGCCCTGAGCGATTGAATGGACAATTATACGAGTATTGTTATTAGCTGAAATGGAGAACCGGAGGAGAGAAACTACTAGGGAGGTGTACGATTTGCTAATCCAGATTTTGAGACAAGTTTGTACGAATACCGAATTCATGAAGCAGCAACTCATTCTACGGCAAAACTGATCGAAAGTGTGCTGGAATGTTGCACGGAGAAAAGTCTTCGGTGGCGCAGATTATTTCGAAGAATCCTAGTATAAGCTTCGTTACGATCAGAAACTGCTCATCATGCATATAATTTGTTCTCGATGATGGAAACCTGCGATACCGACAAGGAAGTCTGGAGGAACGTTTTCTAGTGTACTGCAAATACAACAATCCAGCGAACTGGATTGTTAAAATATTCAGCCTACCGTGCTAAACCACTTAGATTCCGGTTACTGCAGTCTAACCTGAATACGGTTGACGGGATATGATTCAACTTTTGGACGGTGACATCTATATCTCCGCAAGGGTGATAGGAGTGATCGATGCAACTTCGGAAAATCAAAAGATATGATGGAGCACGGGCTCGGCACGCTGCCAATTTCGGTTATTGGATTCAGTAGGTACTTGGATATTGGGACAGTTATCATGTTATGAATTATACTTCTTTTTCTTACAGATCGGGATACTCAGCATAATATCTTCAATTCGGAAATCAAGGAATGTGTCGGGAGTGCTCTTCACTACGTGACTGTTGATGAAGTGTCCCCAACGTTGAAAATCGAATGCAATCGATTCATTAGAAACTGTTGCCAGTTTTACGTATGTCTCTTCCTGCGATGCTACGATTTGAGCTGACGTACAGAATATGTAGACGTTATATTTCAGGGTAAGGTGAATTATCTCTTATGAATGCTCAATAGGTTGCTAAAAATACTTTCATTTGATCTGCAGAATAACCTCGTCCAAGAAAATCAAGGGAATTTATACGAGCCGATTCCCGAGGGTCGGCCACGTCTCTTCGAGGATGGGTTCATAATAAGTTGTGTGTGAAGAATCGAAACCGCGCGTTGTACATTGAGGGTTGACAATCATCTCCGTATCAGGAAGTTACCGTACACAATAACTACATAATTCAGAACGAAGCGGCCTTCCAGGATATAGTGATACTTCGGCAAGTAGTGTCCATCTTTATGTTGAACTATGTTCACAGCAACAAAGACAGCAGGGTTGTCTAGGTATCTGGGTTCGACCGGGTACGGTCGACCATTTATCAGATCACGTCTCACAACGGTTTTCATGAGTAAGGTTGTATGGGAAAAAATAAGGATGTCAATCCAATGCATTTTTAATTACGTTGCAACCGATTGGACTGGAAGAGCTACTATTGTTGCTGGGACTGCTGGACAGCCCTACTATTTAAGAATCCTGATAATAACTACGAAATGATCACTGTGAATCGATCCATGTAAGTTTGTCCTTACTCTTTTAGATGTATTCAATATTATTTCACTTGAATTCAATTATTTCTACAAATAGTTTAATTAAATCAACTTAATGGCTGTGTCAATTGTAAAATTAAGGTTTCCTCTTTTAAAATTTATTTGATCTTTTACGGAACCTGGATTTATACCAAGCGGAGTTATTCCTGATATATTTTTCAAAAGCATTTTTTTTTTCAAAAAATGGTTCGCGAAAAGACTTAACCAAACATGAAAAGTTTGGTGACCTCGCGTTTCCATAAGTTGAAATTCGGGAATTCTTCCTGAGTGCTGGTGAGCCGCTTAATTGTGTGTGACCGTGTGTTCCCGTTGAAATTGTTTTGCAACCATAAGTAACATATTTAGAAACAATAATTCCTTTAAAATATGTGCGGAAGTTTGATGCAATAGTGTTCAAACACTGATTATTATAAGACGAAATCTAAATGTTAAAAAGCAATATTCTTCGAATGTATACTTTGTTTCTATAGATTCGGGCAGTTTGTCAGACCTGTCAGCAAATAGCATTAAAAGAATAATGTTGTTATATTCAAATATACTTAATTCTTTAATCAAAAATACCATTAGTTGTAACAACACGCTTATAGTACATATTGAATTAATAAAACATGGTTTAAACAATCTATATTATTATTCTCAACACCCGATCATCCTTAAATCAACAACTAAATAGAAATTAAATTAACAAAACCATTAATTGAAACAACGAATTTGGTTTACATTTTTTAACTCGCACCAACAATAAATAGCATTAGTTGTTTCAACTCATTTTATGTGCTGATGCTGATGGTATGCGTAAAAGCTTTATATTTTAGTTATTTCAGCCACTATTTTGTTGAACCGGTAACAAAAACGACATTGACATGTGACATTCAACCAAAGCTATCTTAAATCTAAAATATTGACATTCTTAATTTAACTTCGGAAGATTTTAAATTTAAGAACAGGATGGCTTGATTTGTTTGTTGAAATCAACAGAAGAAAAAACTAGATTGAACAAAATAACCTCCCTAAAATTAGCATAAAAAGTAGATGATTTTAATGCAAAAAAGCTTTAAATTTAGAGAAAATATTAGTTGAAACCAACAGAAAATAGCATTAAATTTAGCGAAAACTGTAGTTGAGAGGATGGCGAATGTGTCTCCGCTAAAAGTGACAGCATCATTTTCTCGCCAAATCAACAGAAAAAACAGAAATTTCAACTAACATTTTAGCTCAATTCAGGAGGATCGAAAATAACTAATCAAAATCAGCAAATTGAGAATTTGCTTGGTTGTCCTAAATAATAACTAATTAAATTCAGTAAATCAACTAAGGTTTTCGCATCTGAGCCGAATTTTGGTTCTCCGTGAACTAATATAATTGTTGATTTCAAGATTGGTGCGAGTTGAAACTGAAAACCGAGATGGTTGTTTCAGTCAATTGTAATATTGGAATAATTCCCAACCAGTTGTAACAACTAATATAATTGTTGATTTCAAGATTGGTGCGTGTTGAAACTAAAAACCAAGATGGTTGTTTCAATCAATTGTATTATTGAAAAATATCCCAACCAGTTGTAACAGCTAACGATTTTGTTAATTATAAGGAGGATTTGTTACCCAGTAATAAAAAGCCAAATTATCTTCGAAGAACTTTATTGCTATCATATCAATGGCTTGATTTATCCAAACGCGTTGTATCACTAGGAAATATAAATATTAACACTGTTCAGCGCCAATACGTTAACAATTATTCTATTTTATAAAAAAATATATAGCATTGACTTTCTATACGAATTATGGTTCCATGTTCCACTAGATTCTCTATTTGCATGGAACAATTATTTATGCAATGATAGAATATACAGATCAATTTACTGATGGAGACTAATGTCCTATTCTAATGTCTAACATTTGTTAACATGTGAGAAAATTGGATGGCTGATTTGTAAAAAGCACATGAAACATACACACCTGGTTCCAGAAGATTTGCTCACGTTCGAACATCAGTCGAATCATGCAATTTGTTGTCTACCTGATGTATTATATAAAAATACTTCCATAAATTCACATATATATCACTAAATTAGGTAGGCACTTCTAAGTATTATAACTGGTTTATTAATCTAAACTTTAAAATCAAGCTCTTTTATGTTAGCCTCAAAAATTTTACAAAATGAACATAGCGAGAAAACTGACGTATCCTTTTCAACTAAAGAAATGGTTAAAAAAAATTGCAAATTTTTGTTTCCTTTTTGCTGTCTTTATTTTCTGAAAACTGACAGCTTTCAAAAACAACTAATTTATTCAGCCAATTGATGATGCGAAAATCAACAGGACAGTTAGTTGAATCAACAATTTTTAGTTGAAACAGTCAAGACAAAAATCAAAAATTGCAATATTCATTTTTTGTGATTGCGGGGTTTTCCGTGGGGATTTCAATTTTTCAAATTACATAGTAAAGATAATAAAAAATTATCTTACTAACCGTACCCCACAGGTTCCTTATCAGAATTGTAAATCTAACAAGCTACCCGGTAAAGCAGGCGTCCCTCAGGGTCAAGCGTCACACTAATCCTACATAACAGTTTTACCTCTGATCTTCCAAATCTACCCACAGGCTGTAAAAAGTCACTTTTCTGTGATGATACTAGCATCTCAGTCTATGGTAGGAGTCTTTGCATTAGGCGTGTTTCGAAATTCAACATTGCTCAACAATTGGTCATCGATGACCAAATTGTTGAGTTAAACATGGCCGCCGCGATTTTTTTCGGTGAGCAAAAGAAAAAGTTTTGCTCTGTTGTGATACAAAACTTCGGATGCAACATTGCACGTTGGAGAGCTGCGACACCCATTCCCCTCTCGCTGCTGAGCGGCAAAGAGAAACTAAAATAAGCTGGTACCAGTGATGCCACATTTTATATTATTTACCGGGAATAAAAAAATCGCACTACTTTTTCAGAAAATTTGTACCGAAATTAGCAATAAAGAAAGCAATAAGTTAATGCAAACGTTTTGCTAGTTGAATAATATTTGATTAATTTGGGTGTTTTAGACATCAACCTTTCCAATCTCGCGTTATTTTTCCGTCAATAATAAATAAAAAAACACTGAGTTCTTAGTGCAAAAATCATTTGTTCTATTGTTAAGGTTTCAATAATAAGTTCATCCGCCAGCAAATCATTTGTTTGGAGTAGTCAAATTACAAAATATATTTGTATTACACACCAAAGAAAAATAGTTTCCGTAAATTTATATATCCTATATACACTTTCTCAATATAACTAGGTATTAGAAATGTCAAATAAAACTATTGTTTTACCATTTTATGTACCATGCTGTACTTTCCTTAGACATCATTTTAATCTGTACCTATACAATTCAAATAATCTGCAGCTTTATAGAAACATCTGTACTTTTGGTAGCACTGCGCGGTACGCATACAGATCTGTCAATCGCGCTTCTCATTCGTTCTTGAAATGATGGTGGGGGCATGCAGTTGGCTGAAATAAATTCCCATTCTCACAACATGTGGTCGGCACCCAGCCATGCTATCTCTTTCGCTTCTTTTACCTGTTGTATAAGCTTCTTTCAAGAATGCATGTACCACCGTCAACGAAGTTTTGGCGTCAGTGTGCTCTTGGGCTCGCATCTGGTAGGATGGTTGCTAATTGATGCGCGCAGTTGTATGATAAATAGGGCATTCAAGTTTTCATTGCACTCAAATACAGTTTTTCACTATTCTCGGGTTATTTTTGCTATTATCAGTTTCTCGGTGATGGTTTGGCCGATTATCACAAATGCCTCAAATTAAAGGTATGTTTTCCTGCTACAAAATTTCGTACGGATCCGTTGTATGGTTCAGGAAATATAAACTGTTAATCGTCCGGTCACATGAAATTCACATAAAAAAAAGGAACTAAAAAATTCTAAGAAATAGAATTTGAATTTGGGATGACAAATATCTTTAAAATGCATGAAACATCGAGATTTTAACCAAACCATTTTTGGTGTTTAGATCATATGGGCATCCTTCCTATACATTATGCGAACATTATCCTGTTTCTCCTACCAGCTGATCAAGACGACCTAACTCAAACCGCTGATTACTGGTTCAAGTTATCGATTTGGTCTTTTCTTTTACAAAATTTTAGAACTCGAATATTGATTCCTTGTATATAGTTGTCATGTCATGTATAATGAAAATGTATTACACTCAGGTTTTTTTTACGCGGGGGATACGTAACGCGTTTATTGGAAAATCCGCGTAAAAAGCCGCGTTAATTCGAAAGTCCTCGTAAAAAAACCGCGTTAATTCGAAAGTTCGCCTAAAAAACTCTCAACACAAGACTTAGAATATTTTTAAAAGTTTTTTTTTTTTTTTAAGGGATTCCGCAATTAATAGGGTTTTTGCAAAAATAAGTCCTTTTGAATGCAAAAGACTTAGACTTTTTCCTACAAAAATGCTAAGTTCTTTTAAATCCAAAGAACTTAGAAGAATTTTGGCAGTTTTTTGAGCGGATTAAATGCAACAGACTTAGAAGATTTTCGGAAAGATGGAAGAGACGGGTCTGAACTCCTTATGTCCCGCACCTCAGCAATATGGGTATTTTCTGAATGGTCCTACTCGGTGCCAGAAATGTATGTTTGACGGCATTTTGAAAACCAAAATGGCGACTTCCGGTTTAGCGAAATTCGCTATAACCCATGCGATAAGGATGTTTTCGGAATGGTCTTTACGAGTAGGTGCCCGAAATTTATGTTTGATGCCATGTTGAAATTGTAACCCTTAAGTGATGCCAGCGACATAATGTGGAGGTGGTGGGTTTAGTAACTAATTTCAAACTTACGCCACCCCGAAGTTTAGCTCCCGTAGACGGGGTTCAAATGCTGATTATCTCTCTGATTAGAGCTTAATCATACGATATAAGTAGACCAATCAGAGCAGGGCACGTGCGTAACTCAATACTATCGTGTGAGGAGTTCAGAACCTGAAAGGGGTGCTTGCCGACGCGATATACAGTCCAAGATCACTTAACGGTGAAACCCTGCGAAGATCGGATAGTGTTCGAGTTAGTGTGGCTAGCAGCCGAAGAAATAAGTAATGCACAAAGCACCAATTCATGTAACTCGAGAATTGACCAAGTGAGTTTAAAAGCTAGCTAATAATAAAGTGCACAGTAATTAATATTGGCGGTAGAATATTTTAGGATATTCGTCACGACGAGAGACAGTAGCGCAGATAAAAGTTTAAAGAACAGTCAATGCTGTTCCAGAGAGGTAAACCAGTGCAAGCAATCATAATGCATAATCAAAACCTGAAGCCATCCGTTTTCGCCTGAAGAACCTTCAGGCGAAGGTTTTTTTTTCTAGTCAGAAAAGCGGAAAAGTCCCTCCGATCCACATCGTGCACGTGTCGATCATCCTCATCAGCCGCCGTTAGTCGGCATCACGGACCTCGCTGATTCAAGTAACGCTCCTGCCGCCATAGTACGCCGTCGAGCTCCGAAACCCGTCGAAGAGTGAAAAAACGGTATGGGACGCTCCTTGGTGACGACCAAGTCGAAGCATAGAATCCCGGGCTCAAATAGCAGTACCTGAACAGTACTGGAACCGACTAGCAGCATAAACGGCGGAAACAAACAGGTCAGATCCAACTAGAAATAAGGAAAGGGTTAAATTATGTCTAGCCAAAAGAAAATAAACCGTCCTGTAGATATCAATAGTCCTCGTTTCACAATTCGGGCAATCATTGGGTAGAGGGTTAAGATTTTTTGGACTGTATCGTTGAATTCATTTTCCTGTAGTTGGAGTTGGTTGTGGTAGTTCGTACCTGACCTGCCCTGAGAGGTTTAGCCGGGCTGGTAAACACACGCTCCCCCGCAGTACATCCTTGAACTGTACTGGCGCTTAAGCGGGGGAGTTCAGAAGGGTAGTTTGCAGTAGGGCCTATCGTTTTGCGGAAATAGTTAAATACTGGGGATTTCGTGATTGGTGACCGGTCCTGCCGCTTTCCCGCGATTGGTTTGCTGGGACTATCTTAACTGTTACATTTGGCGCCCAACCACAGGAGTGATAACGATAATTTAATTTTCTATTTAAAGTATTTATTTTTAATTTACGGTTGGTTTTTTGGATATTTGGTAACATTTTTCTATAGTATTAAGAAACGATCATAGATATTTAACTAATTATAAGGCACTTTGTTTCCTAATCTCTAAACTATTTTTCAAACTTCTACAATTATCTTCAACTCAAAACATTGTGAATTATTTACAATACATTTCAATTCCACCCAGTAAACTATCATTCCCTAAATAAAAT
This sequence comes from Topomyia yanbarensis, assembly GCF_030247195.1. NCBI lineage: Eukaryota > Metazoa > Arthropoda > Insecta > Diptera > Culicidae > Topomyia > Topomyia yanbarensis. The sequence goes on along the minus strand of NC_080670.1, from coordinate 127,800,546 downwards.
GTATGATTACAAGGCTGACGATTTAGAGGACGAGGAGGTCATTTATGAGCTTACATTAAGAGGGGAGACTATTGAACCGGGAATGTCAATAGGCAACCTAAGACGATCTTTGCGAAATTGGTTAAAACAAGATAGGTTAAACGGAACACTGTACACGACGAATTTGACTATAGAGAGGGAACAACGAACTATTCAAATGAAGTTGGCTGAAATCAGCACAGTACTCACATTATACAAAAACCAGAAGTTGCGCTCACGTTTGATTCATCTTAAGAATCGCATACTTCGAGCCAACGCAACAGACTTAACTATAAAGCAAAAATTACTAGACGAAGTCCATACGCTGTTCAATAGACATTTCTCAGATTACGTACCCCAAGCAACACCAAATAATCCGAGTGCGGTTGCAAATATAAACCAAGCACAAAACACTGAAACTCAGAGTCCACCGACCTCGGTCTCACAAAGCCTGACCACAAGTAATTTATATTTCGATTCAAACTCAAGCAGTTTTGCGAACTATGAAAGAGTTGCTCTAAATCAACCCACAAACACAGGTGCGCTGCTAAGTAATCGTCCCATTTCAACTTCAAATCAAAACCAGCTAAATCCAGGATTTCGTCTATCGCAGTTCGAGTTTCCACCACCCCCGCCGCCGTCCCATATTCCGGCGGCCCTAGCACCGTTACCTCAACAATACGCGTTCCGATTCACGGAAAATAATCAAAACCAGGCAATTTCTCCGATTAACAGACGACCCTTTACAGAAGTTTTGAACGAGATACAGTTCTCAAGATCAGAAAATAATGTAGATGCTAACCCAGTAGAACACCAGGCCATCGGGAATGCTAGCGAAAATCACAACAACCTCAGCGCTGAGTTAAAATCATATATTCGGTTAGTGATAAGACAATCGATAACAGATTATTTTAACGAAATGGATCAGATTGGTACACCGACACTCCCTCCGCGTCGAACACCGGTAAATAATCGAGAATCGCGTCAAGATAATGACCGGACCTATAACGGAGGTTATCTAAAAACTAAGATCGAAAAATGGCAGATTCAATTTAGCGGGGAACCGGGGAATAAATCTTTGTCGGTAGGTGATTTCATTAGACAAGTTACAATTTTAGCTAGAGCAAATCAGGTCTCAAATGATCAATTGCTTCAACAGTCGTATCTATTCTTCACAGGTGAAGCTCGAAAATGGTTTTTCACATATTGGGAGAAATTTGTCACATGGGAGCATTTAGTTCACCTCCTAAAATTGAACTATGAGCACCCAAACAAAGATAAAGCCATCGAGGATGCGATTAGGAAGCGCAAGCAAAGGGGAAATGAGAGGTTTAGTGCATATCCAGCAGACATGGAGCGACTTTTCCAATGTTTATCATATAAAATCGAAGAGAAACAGAAATTACAAATTATATATGAAAATATGAAACTGTCATACAAAAGACGCCTATCACTAACGCCAGTGTATTCCCTCGCTCAACTAACGGAATATTGCTACAATTTCGATAGCCTTGAGCCTAGCCTTTTCATTTCAACCAACCAAAGACCCAACACAATCAACCAGATTGAAGGTACAGAGGTTGACGATTTTGAAAATTGTTCCGACGAAGAAGTAAATGTGCTCTTCAAAACAAAAAAATGGATGAATAAAAAAAGTAATCCAGAAGACAAAAAAGAGGACTCACCCAAAGCAAAGCCTGACCAAACCCAATGGAGCTTGTGTTGGAATTGCAGACAAAATGGCCACTGGTACCCTAACTGCCCCGAGCCGCGATCAATTTTCTGCTACATTTGCGGCGAACCGTCGTACACTGTGAGGACATGTCCAAACAAACATATTGGTCGATCGGATGTTCCAAAAAACTAAAGCCTGGGACGGCTCAGAACCAACTGTGGTCGTCCCCATCGAACTTCGACTACTTCAACCGGGTATTCCAAATAAATACGAGTCCTGCGCGATGTCCTCACGCAATAGTAGAAATCCTAGGCGAGAAAATAATCGGCCTGCTAGACTCCGGAGCTAGTATAACGGTAACCAACGCGGTTGGATTGCTCAATCAACTTAATCTGAAAATAACAAAAAATAATCTTCACGTTCAAACCGCAAACGGTTCGCCCCTTACCTGTATTGGATTCGCGTACATTCCATACACGTTTAATGGAAGAACTAAGGTCATCCCAACTGCTGTAATTCCAGAAATCTCGAAGACACTCATCCTGGGTACCGACTTCTGGAATGCTTTCGGCATTAATCTATCTGTTTCGGGAAACAATGTTTCCAAGCCAATTTCCACACACAATGAAAAGAACCATGTCTCCGAATACGAACTAAACAACATTTGTTGTACATTGCATCCAGAAAAAACATTTCGCGGACCAGAAGATCCTTCGCCAGTAGACGAAAGTTTGAACATCCCTTCGATCGAAATTCCCGACCACGAATTATCTCATGCCGATGAAGTAACCACGGAACATGTGCTTACGCCGTCTAAAAAAACAGAGATTATTCGAAATCATAAAGAAATTTCCAAGTACAAGCAACGGTAGGATTGGACGAACACAATTAATTCAACACAGAATTGTGCTAACACAAAATTTGAATGAAATAAAACACAAAAAAGTTCCCATTTATTCAGTCTCACCCAAAGTGGAAAAAGAAGTAGACAAAGAAATAGAAAGACTAAAAAAACTGGATTTAATCGAAGAATGTGAAAGTGATTTTATAAATCCCCTCTTACCGGTAAAAAAGGGTGAAAACAAGTGGCGTTTGTGTTTAGACGCCAGAAGGTTAAACTCCATGACCAAGCGGGATGAATATCCTTTTCCGAACATGACTCAGATTCTCCACCGCATCCAAAAGTCAAAATATTTTACAACCATTGACCTAAAGGATGCCTACCATCAAGTGCTCCTTCACCCCGAATCACGAAATCTAACAGCCTTTCGGACCACGAAAGGACTATTTAGATACAAAACAATGCCATTTGGACTTTTGAATAGTGGAGCGACTCTTACAAAACTAATGACAAGGGTTATTGGTTATGATTTGAGCCCAAAAGTGTGGGTATACCTCGACGACATAATCATCACGTCCAACTCATTGGACGAACACTTCGAGCTTTTGCAGATCGTCGCCGATCGATTGCAAAAAGCCCAATTAACTATAAGTGTTGAGAAATCTAAGTTTTGTCAGAAATCGGTGCGTTATCTAGGTTTCGTCCTGAATGAGAAGGGTATTTCAGTCGATGCAGCAAAAATTCAGCCAATTTTAGATTATGCGGTTCCTAAAAACGTAAAAGACATTCGCAGATTGTTAGGCGTTGCTGGTTTCTATCAGCGCTTCATTGGAAATTACAGTGCTGTGGTGTCCCCAATATCTGATCTACTTAAGAAAAGTAAAAGCAAATTTCACTGGTCAGAAGAGGCCGACCAGGCACTGATGTCATTGAAATCGGCTCTAACTTCTCCGCCGATCTTAGCAAACCCTAACTTCAACGAACCATTTACCATAGAGACAGATAGTTCAGACCTCGCGGTGGGAGCGGTCCTAACTCAAATCTGCGAGGGGCACCGTCGGTGCATCGCGTATTTTTCAAAAAAACTATCCTCTACGCAAAAAAGATACGGAGCTACGGAAAGAGAATGTCTAGGTGTGTTAATGGCAATAGACCATTTCCGTCCTTTCATCGAGGGTACACATTTTACAATAATGACTGACGCAGTGAGCCTGACGTTTCTCAAAACCATGTCTATAAATAGTAAGTCCCCTAGAATTGCAAGATGGGCAATGAAAATTCAAGACTTGGACATCGATTTCGTCTACAAGAAAGGGAAAGAAAATGTTACAGCCGATGCCCTTTCACGATCCATAAACCACATTAAATCGCAACTTCCGGACGTTCCATATGAAAAACTAATAGAGGAAATTAAAAGAGTTCCCAACAAGTATAAAGATTTTAAAGTAGTCGGTAAAAAAATTTACAAATTTGTCACAAACGCTGCAAAAAGTGACGACCCTTCACTACGATGGAAATATATACCAACAATGACGGAAAAAACAATGATAATACGCGACATACATTGCCAGGCACATCTAGGTTTTGAAAAAACGTTAAGCGTAATCCAACAAAAATATTTTTGGGCGCGCATGAGTGCGGATATCCTTCGATTTTGTAAAAACTGCCTCACATGCAAACGTTCAAAAGTAGACAATATCAACCCAAACCCTCCTTGCGGTAAAGAGAAAGTGTGTCACAGGCCCTGGGAGATGATATCAATCGATTTCTTGGGTCCATATCCTCGTTCTAAATCAGGGAATGTTTATGCACTCGTAGTCACAGATTATTTTTTCGAAATTCTCACTAATTCAAGTTATGAGACAAGCTACTTCAACCGCGGTAATAAAATTTCTCGAAAATAATGTGTTCCTTTTATTCGGAGTTCCAAGTATTTTAATCTCGGACAATGGCCCACAATTTATCGCTCGAGCGTTTAAACAGTTTCTGGAAAGGTATAATGTTCAACACTGGAATCTAGCGGTCTATAGACCCAATCCAAACCCCACAGGACGAGTAAACCGGGTAATTGTAGCAGCGATAAGAAGTTCATTGGAAGGCAAAACCCAAAAGGACTGGGATCAAGGGATACAATTTATTGCTTCCGCGATCCGTAACAGCGTACATGATTCCACGGGTTATACGCCGTATTTCATAAACTTTGGACGAAATATTATTAGCTCCGGTAAAGAATACGAGTACTTGAGAGATAACGAATCGAGTCAACAAAGAGACACGGGAGCACTGAGCAAAGATATGGCGAAGCTTTATGAAGCGGTTCGTATTAATCTGCAACGAGCTTATAAACGCTATGCAGAAAATTACAACATTCGATCCTCTCGTAAAGTTTCATTTTCTGAAGGCGAAACAATCCTCAAGAAAAACTTTTTTCAATCAGACAAGACAGGGCATTTCAACGCGAAACTCGCTCCTAAATACAGCGAAGCAGTTGTTAAGAGACAGACCGGGTCTAACACATATGAGCTATGGGACAAAGATCTGAAGAAACGGCTTGGAATATTCCATTCATCCGTGCTAAAAAAAATTTAAGACCAAACTAAAATGAACAGCCAAATATGTTTCACAACCTATGTAACGTTTGATTAGAATATTTGTCTAAAATGATAATGGCGGACAAAATACTGCAGTCACTTCGAGCGTTCTGTTCAGGCGAAACAACGTTTTTGTACTTTTCACGATAAAAAAGCAACACCGTCTTTTCTAGTTTTTTCCGGTTCCAAAAAAAATGAGGCAAGCTATGCAGACTTTCAGTTGAGGGGGTCGACAAGAAAATGAAATAAACACTGCAGAGGTAACCCAATTTTAAACCCATGATGGGATCCAATTAACCAGCCAAATTTTGCAGCTTCGTTCCTGCCATTGTATCTTTCTAACTGATGCTGTACAAACCACGCGCATTGTAGAAACAATCACGTGTTTCTTGCTTTAAATTTAAACTGAATCTAATCTCGAGAAGAATCCGATCCCGCGATCTAACTTACCTTCGTTATGTTACATACGACTAATCAAGCAAATTTAAAGTGCATATTACAATTATATTGCGCACATAAACTCCCTGGTCTCCGAACGAACCAATGATTTGTTTTCACTTTGATATGTTGGTAACAAAGATTTATTTTTATTTTTATACAATCAGTACAGCCACATTTCTCGCGTCGAAACCAAATGGTTTGACAAGTATAGGATAGGTATAAAAGCAAGAGAGATAAAGATAGTGTGACAGAGGAGTGAATCGATACTGGATGAATGTGTGAATGGTGTCAGTTGTGTTGTAAAGTGATCAAAAGAAGCATGTGATCGAGATCGTTCTGTATTTGAGGTTAGGATGGAAATAATAGGTTTAAGTGAATTTTGGGTTTTCCCGAAGTTAAAATAATTATCGATAACGTTACCGAGTGAGAGATGCATCCATTTTTGACATTAAAAATGTCTTACTCCACTATCTGGGGCTAGGTGTCATTCTAAAATCTAAACTATCTCCCATGTAACGAAACTATGTAAGGTTTGCACGCTTATAACTCCGATATTACTAGATGGATTTTAATCATTCATACACCAACCGATTCAGAAACACCTAACTTAAATATTGGTAATAATTTAATATCTCCCCAATAAAAGTAGACTTTTGGAAATTGGTAAAATTAAAAAGTTCACGAAAAGCGGAAAAATTACCATTCGTGAGGCAGATTTCTCAGACACAGCCGTCAAGATAGGGCAGCATAGTTGCTCAATGAAACACGAAAAGTCATAAATAGAAGCAACGCATGTCCGTTTAAATCAGTTGTTGCTTGCTCTTATCCCATAAGAGCAACATCGTCTCCGGGCGATGCAATAAGCGCTATCGATTTTCGGTAACGTTGGCATTTGCACACACTCGCGCCTAAGTGACTAAACCATATACGGTTAGTTTATAAATAGAGGTGACGCGTACCCGTTTGAATCAGTTTTTGTTCGTATGTCGAACGGGTAAGATGCATTTTCGGCAGCGGTGGCCGTGTGCGGATTTTTCGGGTACCAGCACGGTGTCACAGAATAATTTGCAAAGTGGGTGGGTGGGGTGGTTTGGATTTAATTCAATACGGTTTGTCCTGCTTAACCCTCAAAAAGGCAACCGGGTCTCAGAGGCCCGGCACGTTACAATTTTTTAGTTACAAAAAAATGTGTATGCAGTATAAGCTTGGGCATGGAAATTTTGATAAGTAGCTTTGAAATCTATAACAAAAATAAAGAATTGTGAAATTTTCATCTATGGAGTGATGCGCAGCTATGTTTGAATTTTTTACATGCACAAAAAGGCAAGCCGGGCCTGGCAGGCCCGGTGTGAATGCAATATTTACTAGGAATACCACGGGATTTATACATTAAGATTTACCTGAAAAAAAAACATTTTGATGAGTTCATCTTTGTATTAGCAGGATTTTTTTCATGTTTTGATTGATTTTATCTTTTTACCTTTTCTTATAAGAAAAAAATCATGAAAGTTTGAGCGAATTCTATACATTTCTTTTATAAGAAATGTAAAAATGGCATACGATAATGACGCGTGTCATATTTTTTTGGGTAAATTCTTTTATTTCACCCACTGTGGTCTACTTGACAATTATTTGGATACAACATAACCTAACTCTGTCGTTATTGTCTATTTTTGTCGCCTATTCTTTGTGTTATAGTTGTCGTAATTACTCAAACTGTAGGATCTAAAAGCAACAAAAAATTGAAATGGCTATAAGACGATATGCCCCATGTTTTCAATCGTCTCAAAGAATCTGAAATAATGAAAGAAATTCGAGCAAATTCAACAGCAGATGATTCCGAAACGAGGAAGAAGATGTGAATGATTTGCTTCCGACGATGAATCTGATGCAGATAAATGTAAATATGTACTCCGGTTATACATCAGAAGAAATTAATAGCAACCCAGAAACATTTATTGGTCGTGTTCAAACGAAATGTAGCTCAGAACCGATCGACGGTCGACGTGATCTTCCGAGTACTCACCGTTTGGAAAAAAATTTGACCTTTTTACATCCATCGCCTTATACGCTGAAATCGGGATTTGCTGCCGGTTCGTACTCATCATACTGGAATTCCGGAACTGGAAGTCGGATCAATTAGAAATTCAACAGCAGCTAATGGGAATGCTGTACCTTTCATTTGAAACCAAGTTTGTAAAAATCGGTAAACAATTCGCTGAGAAATAGGTATGACATTATCTTAGGAACTTGGTAAGTTCCCTCGGTGCATCAAGAACCACCATAGCTGGCCAATGTGGTCGAAGTGCCTTCGGTGGGTCATTAATGATCTAGACATGCAAAGCCAAGTAATGTTGCAAATATTTTAATATATATTGCATCATTTGGACATCATGGTGGTATCAGTTTCTATGGAAATTTGCTGTGTGATTGTACTCTTCAACACGTAACTCCAGAACCAAAAGTCGGATCAATAAAAAAAAATCAATAGCGACCGATGGGAAGGCTGCACCTTTCATTTGAGACTAAATTTGTACAAATCGGTCCAGCCACCTCAGAGAAAAATCGGTGAGATTGTTTGCCATACATACATCCACACACATACAGACATTTTACGATCGCGACGAACTGAGTCGAATGGTATAAGAGATTTGGGCCTGCGGGTCTCGGTTAAAAAGTTGATATTTCGACCGATTGCATAACCTTTCTATATGAGAACGGCAAAAAGGAGCTTGAATTTAGACGGGCCTGAGAGGCCCGTCTTGCCCTTTAATGTTAGGATTTTAGCTTGCCTTCACAAGGGTTAAGAGTGTTGCGTTTGAAAAAAATATATTTATTTTTATGCATGCGTATGCGTTGTAACTGGTTAATCCATGTTTACGGCGCTTTGTAGCTGCGTAGGGTAAAGAGCCTATTGGTTTTCATGTTTCATATTTCGGTTATATTTTTTTTTATCAGTAAGGCATCTGACAACGTGCTTCTGTAGTTATTGCACTGTTCAGCAGCGTAGTATTTTATATAGGAGAGTACACTCAGGTTTTTTTACGCGGATTTTGAAATTTACGCTGTTTTCATTAACGCATTTTTTTGACATTGAAAATGTCTTACTGCACTATCTGGGGCAGGGTGTCATTCTAAAATCTAAAATCAAACGATGTCACGTTTTTGCGTCACTATTTTGAACGCTAATAACTTTGTTATTTATGAACAGTTTACCGTCTGGTTATCACCAAACAATTCGGAATTAACTGAAATTATGTTTTATTGCTGTAGTGTTTTTGTATTTCAATAGTACACTATTGAAAAACAAGCAAAAATGAACAGATCTCGACAACGTGAAAACTCCCATACATCAGTCAATCTATCCCCGGCAGCGCCGTCCATAGGGAGCAGCTTAGTGATTCAAACGAACACGAAAAGTTATAAATAAATGTGCCGTGTGCCTGTTTGAATCAGTTGTTGCTCTTTTGCCAGACAACATCGTACCTATAGCGTCTCGTACGACAGATTTGAGCACCCAGCACACTACGCTTCTATGAATGACGTCATCCTCGACTATTTAAAGAATATCATTTCTCGAGCGACTTCATTCTCCCGTTGAATGTCGGGCCGTAAAGAACAGCAGTAGCAATCATGCATGTTGACAATGCGCTGCGATGAGTGCTGCATTTGATCACTGCTACCGCTGATCCAATGTAAATAGCACGCGGCTGGAAGAGTTGGCAAACCTCAGCTGAAGCTGACTATTTGTTCCATTCTGCATGTTATTGTTAAATTAAAAGCCCTTTCAAGGGCTATAACAAACAATGAAGAACAAATTTGAATATTTCCAATCATTGACAGCGATAATCTAATAGCGCAGTTTATATTCGTTATTTGTTGCTTGCATACGCGCAAGCAATCTGAAATTTGCAACAATCTGTTATTTGTTTAAATTTATCCTTCCGAAACAATACAAAAATGTGCAGCTACTTAAAATACATTTCCAGGCTGAAATTGGTGAAAACCTGTGTTTTATTATAAATAATCTTTCGGAAACATAATCCAAAATTCTGCAATGTTTCAGAAATTTGGAGGATGTGGCAACACTGCCAACTAGCGAAAGCCGTACCAAAAAGAATCCGCAAATTTTTGTTCGTTATTCTATATGAAGGCAGTCCTTCCATCAACAATGCAAAAGTGATAAAAGCCGATGTCACGTTTCAAACTATCAGTATTTCAAATTATCTGTTGAAGGGGAAGGTTGTTTGTTTCTTTCCAATTTTAATTATTTATCCGATGTAACTAGCGCGCGGCTGGAAGAGACAGCAAACCATTGTTGCGGTTGACTGATTGTTCCATTTCGCATGTTATTTTTGTAAATTAAAAGTCCTTTTCAGGTCTATAACCAACAATGAAGAACAAATTTGAAAAATTCTTGACAATGACAACGATAACCTAATTCCGCCGTTTATATTCGTTACTTGTTGCTTGCGCGTACATTGACAATTTGAAATTTACAACAATCTGTGATTTGTTTAAAATTATCCTTCCGAAACAATACAAAAATGTACAGTTATTTAAAAGTATATTGCCATGCTGAAATTGGCGAAAATCAAACCAAATCCAAAAGTCTGCAATATTATAGAAATCGGAGGATGTGAAAAATCTGCAAATATTTTTTCGTTATTCTGCACGAAGGTAGTCCTTCCATTATCAGTGCGCAAGTGATAAAAGCCGATGTCACGTTTCAAGCTATCAGTATTTCATATTAGATTCTGAAGGGAAAGGTTGTTTCTTTTTATTTCGAAATATTTATCTGATGTAAGTAGCGTGAGAAGGCAGACCTTGTTTTGCAGCCGACTAATTGTTCCATTCTGTATGTTATTTTTGTTAAACCAAAAGCCCTTAGTTAGTTTAGTACTTTTCATTCCATAGCACGCGTGTTTGTGGATTCCACAAATAGTCCTTTTCAGTATTCCACCAATGGACTCCAAATATAGAACATTTCAGAGTTAAAGTTAATTAAACCACCGAATATATAAAGATACATATGTTATACTTTCTTCGTTTACGAATAGTTTGAGTTATGACCAGTTATGTTTCTATCGTACTTGCAAACATTTAATTTGATAGCAGGTATTTAAAGACAGATGTAAGGTACGATAGAGGTTTTAATTTGGCCACGATAATATTGCTTGCTCATAAAACTGGCTGCATTTTTAATGTCATTGTGGTCGTGTCTTGTACACAACCCTTAATTTTTTTTCACAAATTTGTGAAGTTATTATTTCGTACCGAAGTAACTCCGAAAGAATTTCGGATGGGTGGGGAAACAATTCCCTAAGCTCTCCAGATATATCTGGAAAAGAATAAAAAAAGCACGAGCAAAATAAAGAGAGTGTGAGCCGTATGAGTGCGACAACACAAAGTATGTGAGTATACCTGTTCTAAACCGATTATAGTGTCTAATATGCAATAGATCCCATCCCATCGAATATTTTCATCAAAATTTGTTGTTTACCTTATACTAAAGTAAGTTTAAAACTCAAGAATATTCATCTCTTTATTCCTTTCTCTGTTTCTCCCTATTCTAAATAACAATTTACATCTACAAAGTGCTTTATGAAATTACAAAATAAACGCGGATAATAGTCAGATAGACAAGTAGTATTTCAAACAGTTTTGTAGAAGAAAATTGTAATTTCCTTAGGAAATTATAATTTTCTTATTCGTGGTTGGGGGTAGTGTAACCCTTAAGTGATGCCAGCGACATAATGTGGAGGTGGTGGGTTTAGTAACTAATTTCAAACTTACCCGTAGACGGGGTTCAAATGCTGATTATCTCTCTGATTAGAGCTTAATCATACGATATAAGTAGACCAATCAGAGCAGGGCACGTGCGTAACTCAATACTATCGTGTGAGGAGTTCAGAACCTGAAAGGGGTGCTTGCCGACGCGATATACAGTCCAAGATCACTTAACGGTGAAACCCTGCGAAGATCGGATAGTGTTCGATTTAGTGTGGCTAGCAGCCGAAGAAATAAGTAATGCACAAAGCACCAATTCATGTAACTCGAGAATTGACCAAGTGAGTTTAAAAGCTAGCTAATAATAAAGTGCACCGTAATTAATATTGGCGGTAGAATATTTTAGGATATTCGTCACGACGAGAGACAGTAGCGCAGATAAAAGTTTAAAGAACAGTCAATGCTGTTCCAGAGAGGTAAACCAGTGCAAGCAATCATAATGCATAATCAAAACCTGAAGCCATCCGTTTTCGCCTGAAGAACCTTCAGGCGAAGGTTTTTTTTCTAGTCAGAAAAGCGGAAAAGTCCCTCCGATCCACATCGTGCACGTGTCGATCATCCTCATCAGCCGCCGTTGGTCGGCATCACGGACCTCGCTGATTCAAGTAACGCTCCTGCCGCCATAGTACGCCGTCGAGCTCCGGAACCCGTCGAAGAGTGAAAAAACGGTGTGGGACGCTCCTTGGTGACGACCAAGTCGAAGCATAGAATCCCGGGCTCAAATAGCAGTACCTGAACAGTACTGGAACCGACTAGCAGCATAAACGGCGGAAACAAACAGGTCAGATCCAACTAGAAATAAGGAAAGGGTTAAATTATGTCTAGCCAAAAGAAAATAAACCGTCCTGTAGATATCAATAGTCCTCGTTTCACAATTCGGGCAATCATTGGGTAGAGGGTTAAGATTTTTTGGACTGTATCGTTGAATTCATTTTCCTGTAGTTGGAGTTGGTTGTGGTAGTTCGTACCTGACCTGCCCTGAGAGGTTTAGCCGGGCTGGTAAACACACGCTCCCCCGCAGTACATCCTTGAACTGTACTGGCGCTTAAGCGGGGGAGTTCAGAAGGGTAGTTTGCAGTAGGGCCTATCGTTTTGCGGAAATAGTTAAATACTGGGGATTTCGTGATTGGTGACCGGTCCTGCCGCTTTCCCGCGATTGGTTTGCTGGGACTATCTTAACTGTAACAAAATCTAAGATGGCGACTTCCGGTTTAGCGAAATTTGCTGTAACCCAATAAATATAGGTATTTTCGGAATGGTCTTAACGAGTAGGTGCCAGGAATAAATAAATAAATAAATCAGCATCTTCAACGCAAGGTTGTCCATGAAAAATTGATTTTTGCAGCCATTGTGAAATCCAAGATGGCGATTTCCGGCTTAGCGAGATTCTCTACAACAAATGTCGATGTTTGACGTCATTTTGAAATTCTAGATGGCGACTTCCGGTTAACCGAAATTCCCGAAAGAAAAATCTGGGCGATCATCCAAAACATCCTCGAATATAAAATCTAATCATAAACTAGCGAAATGTAAAATATTTTTATGTACGCATCCTTGATGAGATTCTCTACAACAAATGTCGATGTTTGACGTCATTTTGAAATTCTAGATGGCGACTTCCGGTTAACCGAAATTCCCGAATGAAAAATCTGGGCGATCATCCAAAACATCCTCGAATATAAAATCTAATCATAAACTAGCGAAATGTAAAATATTTTTATGTACGCATCCAGGAGAGTGCGGTGAGAATGGAAGTGAGAGAAGAAACAGATGTATGTAATGTGAGTTGGGGGTTTTAATTGATTCAAATTAAACACATTGCTAAAATTCAAGTAAATTCAACTGTTTAAATAAAGCTATTTGTACTTCCCATACTAATTGGGTTATAGCGAATTTCGCTAAACTGCAAGTCGCCATCTTAGATTTAAAAATGGTGTCAAAAAATAATTTCTGGTACCTACTTCAAGACCATTCCGGACCAGGTGCGGGCCATGAGGAATCTTCCAGACCCGTCTCTTCCAGCTTTCCGAAAATCTTCTAAGTCTTTTGCATTCAAAAGGACTTAGAATAGTTTTTGAAAAAAAAACGTGGTAATTTCGAAATCCACGCAAAAAATAAACTGCCAAAATTTTTCTAAGTTATTTGCATTTCAAAGGACTTAGAATTTTTATTTCAAAAAACATCTAAGTCTTTTGCATTAAAAAAAGGAAATTTATTCATTTCAACTGCCATCAAAGGCATTTTGAACATTATTCTTCATTAGATGCACAATATATGTACCTATGTGAAAAACTGGTGCGAATACTACGGACTACTATTGCACTGACGGATCGCATTCATTGCAATTGAGTGAGTTTCAGGCAACCTATATTTTAACTAAAGATTAGGACAAATCAGACTGTAGTCCACGCTGGCACGTAGCCCGAGGGAAGGAGGGAGAGTCTAAAGGGTAACTCCGCTCTCCCACCACATTTTCGGGAATAATGATAAATGATCACAAATAAAAAATAATAATAATTCCAAACAAGCGTGTTTTCAAATTGATGTGAAAATGATGTAGAATAAATTTAATAGGAGATTGAGCATTGGCAAAATCAAATTCTTACATTGGCGATCCTGCCGGTTATTGTAAAAAGAATCCAGTTAGAATCCCTCACGCAATAACCAAAATAAGGAAAGAGTGAAAGCGTGTAAACTGAAAGGTTTCCCAAAAACAATATGGCGACTTGAAAAAAAAAAAGAATTGTGAAAGCTTGAAAACCACGTGCCTTTTCATACTAGCAAAATTGCTGTTTGGTCGCCGGTCATGAAAAATGGTTGCTTTGTAGCCTGCAACGAAAAAAACTCAACAGCCGCATGCATATATTATTATATTTCCCAAAAATCACCTTAGGGGCCATCCATATACCACGTTGACAATTTAGGAAAGGGTAGAGATCAAGAGAAAGTCCATGCTTGACCATTGGGATGGGGGTGGGGGCATGGGTAATGTCCACGTCGTCATATTTTTGACTTTTATAAAAAAAACCTGTTTTAATCCACCTAGCGGTGCAATTGTGCCTTTCTCATTTCTCTAAACTATGGCACGGAGGCTTTTTATGTTCAACATAATTGTGGAAATGTCCATTACATTCTTAGTACACTTTGCACTTATACACAATGGCATGCCAGCCACGAACTTGATGAGCTACGTGTCGACGGTGAAACACTTGAAACAAAAAAATATCATACTCCATTAGCCTAATCAGCATTAGATCAATGTTATCTGCTTGCTAACTCATTTTGTCATGCGGGGCTGGGTATGTGAAGAGGGCGAAAGTCCCATGAACGAACGACTCCCCAGCTTAAATTGGTATGCTTTGTGATACAGTGGTGGTTTAAAGATGATGGGGTTGAAAGGGAGGGGTATGAGGGCTGGATGGGGTGGTGGTCTGAGGGGTGATTTAAGGAGATTTTTAAAGGAGGGGCGCGAACAGTAGAGGGGGGGGGGGGGTGTAACCCCTCTCCGTAAACCATCAACTACGCCCCTGTTAAAATCCAGAAACCCTAAACGAGTCGAAAAAAAAATTTGGCCGGGATTAGGTTGACGTTTTTCAGAGTGATTGCATAACCTTTCTATATGAGAAAGGCAAAAATGTGCCAAAATCCAAAAAAGTGAATCGTAGTCAAATTTTTTTTTCGAGTTTGCATCAAATCTCGACGTTTCATGCACCTTGAACACATTTAGCATCAAAAATAAAAATTCTATTTTTAATTTTTCCTATAGTTTATATGAGAAATTTCTGTGTGGCCGCACTCTGAAACCCGTAATTCCGGAACCAGAATTCCGATCGATCCAAAATTCAATAGCAGCCGATGGGAAGGTTGCACCTTTCATTTGAGACTAAGTTTGGGCAAATCGGTCCAGCCATCTC
The DNA here is from genome assembly GCF_030247195.1 of Topomyia yanbarensis. Taxonomy (NCBI): domain Eukaryota; kingdom Metazoa; phylum Arthropoda; class Insecta; order Diptera; family Culicidae; genus Topomyia; species Topomyia yanbarensis. The sequence goes on along the minus strand of NC_080670.1, from coordinate 127,785,276 downwards.
TGAGAAAAATGAGTGACATTATTTGACACATACGCACATACATACACACACACACACGTACACACACACACATACACACACATACATACATACACACACACACATACAGACTTTTTCCGATCTCGACGAACTGAGTCGAATGGGATATGACACTCGGCCCTCCGGGCCGGGATTAGGTTGACGTTTTTCAGAGTGATTGCATAACCTTTCTATATGAGAAAGGCAAAAATGTGCCAAAATCCAAAAAAGTGAATCGTTGTCAAATTTTTTTTTCGAGTTTGCATCAAATCTCGACGTTTCATGCACCTTGAACACATTTAGCATCAAAAATAAAAATTCTATTTTTAATTTTTCCTATAGTTTATATGAGAAATTTCTGTGTGGCCGCACTCTGAAACCCGTAATTCCGGAACCAGAATTCCGATCGATCCAAAATTCAATAGCAGCCGATGGGAAGGTTGCACCTTTCATTTGAGACTAAGTTTGGGCAAATTGGTCCAGCCATCTCTGAGAAAAATGAGTGACATTATTTGACACATACGCACATACATACACACACACACACATACACACACATACACACACACATACACACATACATACATACACACACATACAGACTTTTTCCGATCTCGACGAACTGAGTCGAATGGGATATGACACTCGGCCCTCCGGGCCGGGATTAGGTTGACGTTTTTCAGAGTGATTGCATAACCTTTCTATATGAGAAAGGCAAAAAATGAAACAAATTTGTATTGTCATTGGTGTGAGCGGTTATATTCAAATATTTTTAAGATTTTTAAATAGTCCAAGTGCTTATAACTAGAGGTGCGCGCCACGCCACCGACGATTGCATGTAAAAATAGTAAGCACATCGGCGTGATGCCGGCGTGCCGCCGATTTTTACCTGAAATCGGCGGCGCGGCGCACACCTCTACTTGTAACAGCATAGTATGTGCGTCTGCATCACGTGTGAAAATTGAAAACATCTATGACAACTATCATCGAAAAATTCATAAGAAATCGCACGAAAAAGAATCAGAATTTTTTATTTAAATCACTTGATGCAATCATCTGTAAATCTAATCACATTAATTTTGGATTTCATAGCTAGAGGTTGAAATTACGAACCAATTCAAGAATACAAAGGTTATTTTGTGATGAATCTTTGAAATATCATAAGTCGTTGAGATTTGAACGATTTTCATAAGGTTTGCTTCATATTAGTCTTCCACATGGGAAAATTTTCTAAATCCCATTTTTATGAAACTTTGAAAGTCCACATGAACACCGTAGGGAGGGGTAGGGGTTTAGGAATTGTCCATACTTGTCCACGAGGAGGTCAGAAAAAAGGTTTTTTGTCCACGTGGTAAATGAATAGCCCCTTATAGTACGCAATTGAATAAAAAAAGCTCTCGCATCAGCAAAAAATACCTTGCCGCATTGAAAACTAGGCATGACGGTTCGGGGCAACCACATTATATTCAAATCACAAAACAAATAGTTTTCTTTTTGTTCTAGCATAATGACATCGCATAATTGCATATAATCAATCGTAAGACTAAAACAAAATGGCCGCCAGCATAAAATATTACCGCTACAAAGTTTGGCATGGTAGATCGGGACGACCGCATTGTATTCAGCTAAATGCCTTGAGCAACACGATTTTTTTGAGCCATTAATGCATTGCTTGTATACGCACACCAGCGTTAGCAACGACGAGCCAAAGGGCTCATTGATCGCAGCAACCTCGACCGGCCATCTTTTTGCATACGATCGCCTCACAGGTAAAACGTGCTCCTATTGCTCTCATTTAAGTGTAATACCGTGATGGGAGATTTTCAAGCAAAGCAATCAAATTCACAAATTTTGGTCTACGTGGTTTATGAATGGCCCCTTGTCACTCTGGTCGTGACAATTTGGTGTATACAATACTACCCAGCGGTGAAAACACGACCCATGGGCTTTTCCCATGTAAATTATCAAAAACGGTTCACCGGAAGTTATCATCTTGGTTTTCAGAATTGCGTCCAAAATCGATCTCATCTATCTACTCGTAACGCCTGCTCCGAAAATACCCATATTGATTAGGTTAGAGAGCACTTGCCACAAAAATGGGGTGCAGATAACCGACCATGTTTGGGAACCGACAACCGATTTAGTAGGGGAAAGAGGGTAACAGTGGAACTATGAAAACGTATTGTTTTCATAGTTCCACTGTTACCCTCTTTCCCCTAGCCTTTTTAAAGCAGAATAAAAACAATTGTGGCGAACGTTTCTGTGGCATTCAATTTTTAAACCGCAATATAAAATTAATTCACCTCGTAAATATTCTATGGGCATACTTTTTTGACCGATCTGCTTCTTTCTATAATACTAAGCAAATGATCAAATATAACTTTTAAGCAGGTTTTCAATTGTTCAACTTGTTGTTTTTGTTGTAGTACAGAACCTACGAATCAGTTGTCGACAACCGACCAGTGACGGCAATCGACCACTTTCCCCTACTTACTACGAAACTATATGAAGTGAAACAACGAGAAAAATGTTAGCCTTCGTTAGGTGTAACATTTTTGTAACGAATAATTTCGAAATTATGTTAAGCCACATTTAAATGTTTTTGAAACCAAATTGTTTGTAAGAAATTCAGAGTTTGGTAAATATTACTGTCTTTGATGCGGTTGGCCAACAGGAATCGGTGCCGAAGTGGATCATGTGTGGCCTCAGTAATACTGTACAAAGATAATGTGGTCAATCGATAAAACTGATTCAAAACCTTTGTAATAATTCTTAAGGCATGTAGAAAATCACAACTAAAATAAAATTGAAACTTTCACTCAAATGTTCACTTTCGTAGCTACATCCGAATCTCCCGTGAGATCCAGAGCATCCGTATAACTGATAAATTCATGAATCCAGTACTAAAACTCAGAGTTTTTTTTTCGGAAGCATTTTTAGTAGATTTACTGATATATATATATATATATATATATATATATATATATATATATATATATATATATATATATATATATATATATATATATATATATATATATATATATATATATATATATATATATATATATATATATATATATATATATATATATATATATATGTATATATATATATATATATATATATATATATATATATATATATATATATATATATATATATATATATATATATATATATATATATATATATATATATATATATATATATATATATATATATATATATATATATATATATATATATACTGGTGACTGGATTAAGGTCCATATAAGTTCTAGAATATGAATTTACAATTTTACACAAACTCGAATTCAAATTCCAATTCGTTCCAATTAAAGTTAAAAAATTCCATTCGACAAAAACAACGCCGCATTTAATGCAAAATTTGTGAACTTTAAATTCATCAAGCAGTGACCGCTGGCTTATTCTTTGTTCTGGAACTCAGTGGATTCTCGAAAGTATTTTCAAAATTCGCATTGCAACTATTGCGCATTTCATCTGTTTTGCCTAAACGACTTCAAGGTACCGAGGAGTCACTAAATATTGTATTTAAACACTAAAGTGTGTTTTTAATTACGCAAGAGACCTCAATATATTTTACATTCTCGTGTTCGATGATTTTTTTAAGATGGGTCAGAAAACGTAGAAAAACATCTATGGTCCCTTAAGTGATTGGTATACAGCAGCAGAATTGAACGTATTATTGTTTGAATTATTTTCCAACAGTAAATATGCTGTTTGTTTAGGCTTAGGTGCTTTTCTGATCTAACAGATAGGGTGATAATAGAAACAAGGAGAAAATCTGCTTATTACCTTATATGTTTATAAAAATACACAGACATTTTCCAACGTCAACGAAATAAGCAGATTGGAAGCTACACCATTAATTTTGTTCTACCGACTCTAAGTTTTTCCGCAACTTTTTACCAAGTTTTACGCAGCCGAGCAACCAGCCAACCAAGATCTCAGTACAAGTGCCGTTTGTTTTGCTGAAACTCGGAAAATATATCACTGAAAATCAGTAAATTGAAGCCACGTTGTTGAGCTATCAATTGAAAAAATTAACTGACCGTTCAGTTGTGCGGAAAACATCTGTTGAATCTTTAAAAGCACGATTTTGAAGAAACTACTTACCACCGATTCAAACTTAAATTATAAATGCTGATAACAATTTTGGTTTCGCCCTAATTAATGCCTGAAGCATCGAGACGAGTACATATAAACCTTTTTAGTAGACCCAACACGAATAACACTCATAAACAGCAGAGTGTATGTAAGGAGAGTGAAGACAGCTGCCATGATTATCTGTCAGTGATATTCCAAACGGACAAACGACCTTTCAAAATACATGGGTTTGACTCGTTTGGAATGACACTGACAAATAATCATTGTTCCAATTTTGACAGTGTCGTCACTCTCCTTATATGCACTCAGATAAACAGCTATATAATTAGCTGCATTTAAAGTATAGTCCATAAAGCAAGGAAGAGTTGCAATTGAAAAGCGATATAGTGAACTTGTTCTTTGTTTATTCTCCTATTTTCAGCGTGCGCAACTAGTGTTTAGGATAAGCAGTTTATTAACTAAAATGTACATAAGATGTGCATAAATTGCCCAAGCAGAAAATAGGAAATGACAGGCGCAAGTCCAATCAGTTTCTAAACTGCTCATTCGACTGACACGCAGTGCTAATCACAGAAGTGAAACTTATTCACCAGCAATTCAATACTAGCGCATGCCAAATAACTGGTGTATTGGTATGTGTACGTTAAAAGTCTCTTTCCTCTCGATGCCGTTTGTTGACCAAATCATCGGCCCTCACCGTACGATGAATTGTTGAGCTGTCTGATGTGATGATCTCTCTCTCGCGCAACATAATCAAGCTTTGTTTATGTTGCACACTGGTGTCACAGCGCGTCGCTTTACTCTCCCGCAACAAAAAGTCATCAAAATACCGATGAGTTGCTGGTGGATTTAAGAACGCGCCTATTATCTGCAGTCGACTGCAACGAAGCTTGAATATTTTCAATAATTACCTGAAAAGATGGAAAATTTCCACTAATGCGGCAAAAACACAACTGATTGTTTTATTTATTTATTTACATTTGATCGGCCACCAGCTCTACGAGGGCTATATGGGCCGTTGGCTTATGATATTATTACATAATTACATGATATATACACAAAATAAATATAAATATAGCGAGTATAACAATTTAGATTATATACAAGGAGGTATTTAGACATATTTTACATAGAGAGCTCTAGACAGATTATTAATATATTTGGTTCAGATTAGTTTATATAAATCAGTTTGTTTGACGAAACTTAATACATTTCTGATATTAACTAGTCATCCTTGAGCGTATCTGTACCTTGAATGAAAAATTTGTTTCCCATAGCAGAGTATTTGGAGCAATGTTCGAATACACTCAGATTTTTTTTTTACGCGGGGGATACAGGCCGCATAAATGAAAACCGCGTAAATTTCAAAATCCGCGTAAATGAAAACCGCGTAAATTTCAAAATCCGCGTAAATGAAAACCGCGTAAATTTCAAAATCCGCGTAAATGAAAACCGCGTAAATTTCAAAATCCGCGTAAATGAAAACCGCGTAAATTTCAAAATCCGCGTAAATGAAAACCGCGTAAATTTCAAAATCCGCGTAAATGAAGACCGCTTGAATTTAAGAATCCGCGTTAAAAAGAACCTCGTTGATGGATACCGCGTAAAAACCGCATAAATTTCAAAATCCGCGTAAATGAAAACCGCGTAAATTTCAAAATCCGCGTAAATGAAAACCGCGAAAATTTCAAAATCCGCGTAAAAAAAAACCGCGTAAAAAAATACCGCGCAAAAAAAACCGCGTAAATAAAACTTGAGTGTATATGCTTAACACAAACGCGCGCAGACGTAAAGTCGGTTGAGTGATTTTTGGCGCAGATTAAACCGCTTTTTGCGTGGTTATTGTAAAGATTCGCGGTTTCTCTAAACCCGAAAAATAAGTGGATGGTGGCATTGTGGCATTAGTGAAAGTGGTAGATGCTTAAAAGGCATTTTGTTGCATTGATTTTAGCTCAAGAAAGTTGGGGTTTCGTATAAGCAACGGTGATGGGAAACGAAAAAAAAGTTGTAAGAAAGAGAGTGTGGTACAGCTAGGAAGAAAAGAGCAGGAAGATAAATATTGAGAAGTGAGATATCAACGTGATATTGGTGTGTGTATATTGGAGGTCTATTTGACGGACTTCTGAAAAGCTAGCGCGGCAAAAAGAGAGGGAGAGTGACGTCGCGCATATTAGATTGGACTTTCCTATTGGAAACGGGGCTACGCTGGACGCGTGTCGGACAGGCTAGTAGGAATAGAAAGGAAAAGGTAGAAAGAGGAATCTCGGTAAGTAGTGTGAAGAAAAGTTTAATTCCAATTGATAATCCGCCGCCCCGTATGAGGGTAGCAGTATGAGTAACTATAAGGCGATTGTGATGGGCAGAGAGGAGCAGATCCAAGTGGTATTATTTCCTTCTATAGAGAGGGCCCTAATTGCCCAGCTGGAAAAAGAGATGGCTCATTCAGGGCGCATTGCTTCTCGGATGTGCAATACAGATTGTTGATAGCAGACTATATAGAGAATAACGGGAACTGCTTCCATATGTATTGGGGAGAGAACTATATGGAGAAAGCTTTGAAGACACGGAGAGGCAGCGAGAAGGTAGAAAAGGAAATACTGCAAGCAACGGGAGAGCTTTTTAAAGTGTCTATCGGCATTTTTTATAGCGAAACAGACATGACGAGTGTGGTACCGTTAACGATGGTGGGATGCTCTCAGCTAACGTCTGATCTGAAGTTATTTCACAAAAGCGATAGGGGGAGGACGTTTTTGGTTGTTTTACCATAAACATAGCAGGCAAGCAAAATGACTGAAATGAAGTATGTATGTATGCGAGGGAGGAAGCAAGGGAGGAAATCTTTCGGCAGTATGAGTGCAAGGTGAATGAGAGGTCAATCTTGGTCAGGGAAGTAAATTCTGGGAACGATTTAGAGGAAGCGATAAGACATCAATTGTACTGGATTGAGGAAGATAGTGAAAACATTGCATTTAAGCTCGTAAGTTCGAAGAAGATATTGGGAAATGCTGAAAATTATAACTCGTCTAATAAATTCAATAATATAGCAACATGGGAAAATATTGCGTAGGTTTTGGGGGTGAAAATTACCATCATGCAGCATGATTATTGGGACGAAGTAGTGGGATGTAAGGACTGTAAACAAAAGGAGATAACATTATGACATTATGAAGGAAATCGAGAATTTATTTATTTCGTCAAGCATATGTAGACTACATAGAATGGTTTTACAATATTTACTTATATACTATACATTATTTCTACGGTTTAGTTCAGATTTGATTTGTTTTCTAGACATGGAATGGTCAATTATTACACAATTTTCATTATAATGACGCATCATTCTATTGATGGGGCTATTTTTAGCATAGTTTGTCCTAAAAGATTGTTCTTGGAATAAATTACGAGTTCTTAGTTGTCGGCTAGGTACATAAAATTTTATTTGCGAAAGTAATGATGCGGATTGTACACGTTGAGAAATAATGTCGTTGATAAAGTAAAGCATGGCAAATTCGCGGCGTTCTTTGAGTGTTTGTATATTAATGAGCATGCAACGTGCTTTATACGATGGAAGAGGAAATGTCGTCCAGTTTAGTTTACGAAGCGCGTACAAAATAAATTGTTTTTGGACTGATTCGATGCGTTCTTCATACAGGACAGTGTATGGGTTCCATACTATGCTGCAATATTCCAAAATTGGCCTGACATATGTATTGTATAATGATTTTATTGTGACAGGGTCTTCAAAATTGTAGGTGAAACGTTTAATAAAGCCCAGCATACTATTCGCTTTATTTATTATTGTATTATAATGCTCAACAAATGTGAGCTTCGAGTCTAAGATTACGCCTAAATCTCGTACAATTTTGCATTTTTCTACAAGTTGGTTGCCTAAGTGTATGTCTATGGGAACATTAGAAATTTTTCTGCTGAAGGTTATTGAGTTGCATTTCTTTACATTCAGTTGGAGTAGACTTTTGCTACACCCCGTGTGGAATATATTTATTTCGTTTTGGAATATTTCAGTGTCTGACATTTCTTATTTCCATGAAAAGTTTCATGTCATCTGCATATATAAGCACTTTAAGATGTTTGAGTATAAAGGTAATGTCATTAACGTACAAAATAAAAAGAAGAGGGCCTAAGTGGGAACCCTGGGGTACGCCAGAGGTGACAGAAATTGGTTCCGAGAGTATATTCTGAAAGCGAACTGTTTGTTGACGTTTCGTTAAGTATGATTCGAGCCATTTCAATAGTTTATTTTCTATGCCATATTTTTGCAGTTTGAAGAGTAATAAAGGTATGTCAATACGGTCGAATGCTTTGCTAAAGTCTGTGTAGAGTGTTTCCACATGGTTGCCATTGTCCATTGCATTTACAGTAAATGTTACAAATTCTAAAAGGTTTGATGTTGTTGAGCGGCCTTTATAAAAGCCATGCTGCTTGCTTGTTATTTGATTTTTGATTTGCTGAAATATTTTGTCATTTACTAGTTTTTCGAATAATTTTGGAATGCATGATATAATGGCAATCCCACGATGGTTTCGGATTTCCGATTTAGCGCCTGATTTAAAAATTGGCACTAAAAAGGATGATTTCCATATTTCTGGGAATGTTCCATTTTTCAGTGACATGTTGAAAATATGTAGTAGTGGTAGAGTGAATTCTTCTGCTAGATTTTTTTAAAAATATTGGTGCTATTCCGTCCGGTCCAGGTCCAAGTTTTTTAGTGCAGTGGTAATTTCGTGTTCAGATAGTTTGTGGACGGCAATGTCATTTGAAAATTCAGGTATAAATGAAAAGTAGTCGCGGTCGTGGTCTGTTTCGGAAAATGAAGTATAGACTTCTTGAAAGAATTTTCCAAATAAATTGCAAATTTCAGTATTGTTATTTCCTACATCTCCGTCAAAATGCATTTGGGATGGAAAGTTGCTACTTTTCAATTTCGTTTTCACGTAATTGAAGAAATTCTTTGGATAGGTCTTGATTTCAGTCTCGATTTTACGATTATATTCTTCATGTGCAGTGTTAACGGCTATGTCGAGTTGGGAGCAAATATCCAGATAGTTTTGCCGATTTGTAATGCTATGTTCCTTCTTGTAAATTTTATGTGCCTTTTGCTTTCTATTTTTTAAATTTTTCAGATGTTGGTTGAACCATACAGGCTGCTGGCCGCCATGAGTTCTTCTTCTTCTTTTTACTGGTACTGTTCCAGAGATTAAATTCGTTACAATTAAATAGAATTTAGTCACTGCTTCGTTGACATTTCCTTCTATACTCAATACAGTTTGCCAATTTATTCCACATAGTCTACGTTTGACTTCTTCGAAGTCAGTTTTATGGTATTCCGGCACTTCCTCTTACACCAAGTCGTTCGGGGAAGAGTTTTGATGAATAAAAATTGAATATTCGATTGCTGTGTGAAATACTTCATTTTTCCATAATGGAGTTAAAGATGCATTAACACAAAAGTCTTCAGTGCAGTTCGTGAATAAGAGGTCTAAATATGAATTTTGTTTATTTTTTACATGGTTGATTTGGTGCAGGCCAAATTCAGATATTTTGGCAAGGAAGTATTGAAGCGTTTCATTTTCGCCTACGACAGGGAGTAAGATAGATTCGTTTTCAATGTCTACGATGAAGTTGGTATTACGTTGATTAAAGTCGCCATAAATAAGCAGTTTTACTTCAGGTTCCATGTTTGACATGATAGATTCTACAGTTTGAAAAAATAGTTCAAATGATTTTTTGTGAGCATTTTCAGGTGGAAAGTACACAGAGGAGAATATGTGCACTTCTCCTGATATTACTGCTTTTGCCCATATATGTTCAAATTCTATATGTTTAATGGTTTCTATTTCTTCTGAAGGAAAGTATGCGTTTATGGCTATAATGACTCCTCCTCCAGACTTTTTATTACAAAGAGACAAATTACGGTCATGCCGAAATACATTAAATTGATTTCCAAAAATTTCTTCGCTTCTTACGCTTTCATCCCAGCTACTTTCTGTTCCAAGAATTATATTAAAAGAAGATGAAATTAGTTTTTGTTGGATTTCTTTCATTTTGGCTGGGCTTTTCATTCGATTAAAATTTTGGCAATAGACCAAAATTTCAGTCGAATTCTGTTGTGGATGCGAAGAAGTTTTTGGAATATTTAAATTACTTACAGTTATATTTTCTTCCTCTATAGAGGGCGTCGTTACTTCCGAAAATTTGACGTTCCAAATTTATGCGTAGCTTCGCGGAGTTGTTGAAGGCGCCTGGTTCTTCGCTTGATAAAAATTTTCCATAAGAGTCAAGGTCTGCTGCTGCTTCGTCTGGGTTTAGCCCATATTCCTGATAGACTTCGATGAAAATGCGCAGGAGATGGTCAGGAGTGGTCGGTAGTCCTTCGGATGCGAGCGTCATTTTGATGCTGGTCGGCGTCATTCCTTCCACGCAAATAGATGGGTGTTGTTCCTTCATATATGCCAGGTATAGGCGTACAATGTTCATTATTTTTGGTTCGCGAAGTCTGGCCTTTAAAAAGCGACCGTCGCCATTCGTTGATTGTGACGTGAGGCGTACCCTCCGTGCAAGGGGTCCAGTTCAAATTGGCTGTCTATGTTCGAATGTTGAGATGTGGTTGCCAATGTGTTTAAACTATTTTCGCCGCTGGTAGGTGTCACTTTCATTTGTTTGGGTTGAATGTTTTCGTTGGCTGAACGGTACGGGTTGATGGTGTCACCTTTTTTAAAGTTTATGAAATTTGTTTTTACTGCTGGTATTGCAAGACCAGCAATCGGATGTTCGGTGGTTGTGGGAGGAACGGAAAATTGTTTTTTCGCCGTGGCAAGTAGTGATTTGTCTGACGTCTTACCACTGTCGTTATGATGATGATTGTTAGCGCGATCTTTGTCACGTTGACTTGACTGCTTACGACGTTTTCGGTTGCGCCTTGCCTTATCAGCAGCTTTCTCCTGAAGTCGTCGAATGGGTTGTTTGGCGTCATATTTTGTCCAATCCTGCTTCCATTGCCATTTATCGCCCAAAAATCGCCAGCTTGGAGACGTATGATCTATTTTCTGTTGGATTACTGTAGCGTGTGATTTTTCCGCTAATTCTTCAGCCAGGGAATAGCTGGAAAATGGAAATAGCTTTCACTTCTTCCTTCAATTCCTCCAATATGCGGAATTGACGAGAGGGTACGGCTCAGAACATTTAGTGGAAAGCAGTTCGTTCTCGAGGTGTGATAGCCGTTCGTCAATTTTATGATTCATATTGTCCGATATTGTTTTGGTCGATTTGCTGATGGTGTCGATCGAATTTTGCAACAAATTGTCACAAGAATGAAAATGCTGACCTAGTTTACTGCATATGTTTTCGTTCTTTTTATGGACGACTTGCATTGACTGCTTTACGTCGTTAAGTAATTGTTCGATGCTACCGAACAATTCAAGACTGTGGCTCTTTAGGTCAGCTGTGGTTCGATGTTGTGTGTCCGTATGCGACTTCATCATTTTTAGCAGCTGATCTTGTAGATAGATCATTTTGCGTGTGTCGACCTCTGTCCTAATAATGTGCTGGCAGTCCGCACACACAGGCACCATAAATGCCCGGATAAAATTTTCCTGATTACGCTGCACACCTACACAGGCAGCATGGTACGATCTGCTGCAAAATTCACACTTCCAGAGGAAGCGGTCGTCGTTTATGTTGCAAGTTTTTACACCGCGCTGCATTATTTTACTATTACTTGAAGTTCAATAGCACTGTAACTTACGAGGCATGCGCGCGATGTTTGTTTACGTAGGTAAAAAAATACTAATTAATATATTACTTGCGGAGCGCTTGAAGAGGCGTCCGCACTCGTTGACTGTTCGAGCGAAATAAAAAGACAGTAATTGTCAGATAAGAGCTTTAGTAGACCAACTTACTGATTCGAAAGCAGATAGCACGGTTTTGCGTTGCGTTGGTTGCGTTGTAACGACGATTTTGGCGGATTGCACACTGACTTCATCATGTTTGACTGCTGATTATCTAATAAGAGTTGCTTAGGAAATGGTAAGTAGGAATTCATACCAATCCGACCCATATTAAAACCTCAACAGCATGATAGCCATCATTGCCGGCCGCCCCCATCTCCATCGTTCACGGGGAAGGATAAAGGATAAGGTAGACAGGAAGTGTTGATGCTCCACCTACTTAACGGAAGAACGACGATTCATCAGACTCTTCCATAGGTGTCGCGGAGTAGGTAGTTTGGAAGGGTATCAGGTCTAGGATTCGCTCCAAGCAAGCGATGCGACCTGTAAAGCATATTTTATTAGGTAGTTGTTTAGTTAGTCTTTGAGTGCACGATCACTCGAAAAAGAGATCTTGTTTAGTTTTTGGTTCTTTATAAACTCTGGGCAGCCGTCTACCGAGAGTATACTATGTTCCCTAAACAAAAGCAATTTGAACTCCACTCGGCCGACCGTGGGAGTATTGCCTAGAAAAGCTAATCTTATCTGCGTAATGGGACGGATCACTATTTATTGCAACAGTATTTGGACAGAATTCGCTACTTCTTCTCTACGATATATTTATTGGCTTGAAAACTACCGAGTGACACATTATACAGGCTAGAGTGACACATTATACAGGCAAAAATAGCGCGAGATGTTATAAATCATGGAAAGTATTTCTTATTTTCCATATCAGATTGTTTGTGGAATACAAGTATAAGCGATAACAACGAACACTGAAGGGAAATATAAAGGATTGTTAACCTGATGCACGGGCTTGTTACCAATAACGGAGCTTGAAATTAGGTTCTTAAAAACAGACGAATTTTCAATACGTATTGACCCGTGATCATAGATACTAGTCAGATTATTCGTATTGGGGCTAATTTCCGATCAACTGTTCATTTTTACGGCAATGTTTTCTCGACTAGATCTGTTCGCACCCTCTCATTCTGCTACTATCGGCAGAAGGCTGATAGCACCCAGTCGTCGCCGGTCTAAGGACCAAATGTCATCAATAGACTTAGACTCGCGTGGAGGCATGAGATAGGAAACTTTTGAGAATTTTGTTATCCCACCGTTTGACGACCTGATTCTAAAACAGATAGCACGGTCGAAGAGAAAGTCATAAAAGAGTTTAGAGGAATTATAGCTGATTATATCAATGAACATAGGGATCGATTGAGCTATTTTTGACTGAAAGCCTGGAACAACAGGGGTTCGAAAGTTTTTTAGAATACGTTTGAAGAATGGGCACTTGGCTAGGATTCGAGACTATAGTGGCAGCAGCGGAAATATATGACAAATTAATTATTGCTTACCAAGAGGATAACCGAAGCATGAGGATTGGATCGGAAAAAAAATAATGAGGCGGACATAATAATAATTCTATGTACTGCCATAGTACGCATATTTGTCCCATCAGTCGGATCGAAACTCTTGTAACGATCAGTCAGTTACTTCTCAACCCCAGTGCTCTCCGATTTATCAGAAAACCAGTACTACGCCACCCGGATCTCAGTAACTGTTTAGTGCTACGCCATCCGGGAATACCAATATGTGTGTGTAGGTGACCATCTGGGGCGGCGCCGGGTCCGCCCCGCGAAAACTGAGTGCGAAAATAGCAACTTTCGAAATCGCAAATACCAGGCGATCAGACTTTCAAGTAGTTTTTCCTCGCCAAATTCAAACTTGAAGCACCAAGCGTTTCCATAAGTAAATTTCACGGAAAAACCACCTAGTGATTCTGTGCGCGTGAAGTGACGAACCGTATCGAATTCTTTGAGGTAGGCAACGGGTGACCGTTGTCCATAAGCCGCTGTTTAAAGCAAGTGTGAAGCGTCGAGAAACAAAAGTAAGATAACAATCCGATACCACCAGCCTTGACCCCCACTAGTGGGGACGGTCCACCGAGGCCATCCAAAAGACTCATACCACTGTTTATGGATCCACGAAATGAGTTTGGCGAGCTGACCATACTACAAATGGAAGGCAAAGACAACATAAAACTACCAAATGCATTTGTTGTTGGCAAAAGCATAGAATCCGCAGTAGGATCTATAGAAGGCGGGTCAAGTGAGGCAAAAGGAACCCGTTATAGCCTCAGGATTAGAAAACCGGAACAGGTTAAAAAACTTCTCGCTATGACACAGCTAGCGGATGGGACCGAAGTAGTTATTAAACCCCACCCAACTCTCAATATGTGCCGCTGTGTAATCTCTTCCTTTGACTTGCTAGAAGTTGACGATGAGGAAATTAAGGAAAATCTAGAAAACCAAGGAGTAATAGAGATTAGACGCATTAAAAAACGAGTGAACGAGCAACCAGTGACCACATCGACTATTATATTGACATTTGGCAAAACGACTTATCCAGTTACTCGAGTAGCAACTCGCCCCTACTATCCTACCCCGATGTTATGCTACAGCTGTTTCCGGTATGGGCACCCCAGGACACGATGTCCCGGTCCAGCACGCTGTAGTAAATGCTCAGGAATCCACACCGAAGACCAATGCACTAACCAGTCCTACTGTATCAATTGCAAAGAAGACCACCGACCAAGCGATCGTCAATTCCCCAAATTCCAAAAGGAAATGGAAATAATTCGGATCAAGATTGAACATAACCTGTCATTCCCAGAGGCCAGAAAGCGAATGGAAGGGTCCAGTAGAAGCTACGCTCAGGTCACCTCGCAAAAGAAAACTCCGATACTCGGTATCAAAATTGAAACAATCAACGCTACTTCTAGCAGGAAGACAACGGATGATCGGATTACCGAGCTGCTAGAAGAGATGAACAAAAAAATCCAGGAAATTGCCAAACTCGAACAACTAGTCAACAAATTGAAAACCTACATCAAGGAAAATTTAGCAGGTTCTTCAAGCAAGAGACCAACAAACCAAACAGCTACAACACCAAAAACACCTATTACCCCGGTAAAACCAACTAATCAGACCATCCCCACTACAAACTCGAAACGCCCTCGCACCGACACTGAGTCGAAAACTGTAGAGACAGAATCCTTTAGCGGGCAAACGATCCTCCCAGCAAACACTAAACACAAGCCGAACAACCAAACACCAAAGGCAACCGATGTCGAAATAGAAAGAATGGACACCATGTGTGAGACCTCCAATATCCCAATAGACATATCCGATGATTAAACCTCAAACACAAAGCGAACACAACTCGATTCAACCCTTAATGGACTCAACTTCAACGAATAATTCTAGTAAGGCAACTATACCCATCTCCAGCACCACCTACATTGTCAACGTAAACACAAACGTTAACAATAACATGTACAACCTTAGCCAGCGGCTTGGGGTTAGGGAAAGTGTAGTACCCACTCCACTTCCTCCAGAGGAAGCGCAGTTGGGTGAAGGATCTGTCCGGGGCGTCTTACCTCAACCCGTTGACAGTGATCTCCCCAATGTGGCCTTTAACTACAATGAATCCGGAAGAAACAGTGCAACGATTAACAAAAGAAGCCCAACACAACGCAGCAACCCAACCACGATTTAAATTTATGATTGGGCAAATCCAGCTACAAGTGCACACGATTGTACGAACAAGAAACCTGCCAGGAGTAATAATTACCCTTTTGTCATCGAACCTTCGCAAATTCACACAGCAACAACATCGTGCACCAGCAACCAAAAACGCCACATTCCTGTGCCAGCCCTGACCGAAGAAGTACTGGATTCATCCGAAGAGCTTTCGGCGGCTGCTGGCACAGGGAAGCTTGGCTACTTACAGGCAAGTACCAGTCAGTACATCCCATCAGAACCGTACCTACTCGTTTCCCTACCACCCTTAGAAACCAAGAGTCAAACAAGCAATGTTCCGCCCACAACCAGATGTCTTGTTGGAAGCGGAGCCTACAGAGAATGCCTAGCACTTCCCTCCACATCGTGGAATGTAATCAAGTCCTGTTCAGCTTGCAGAGCGATGAGTATCAACAGAAATCATCAATCCCTAGGTGCCCCAAACCACGAGCCACTACCCTCGGAACCGATAGACACTACATCCGCTCAGCGTGAAAACGATCCAGCACTCAACGAAAACCAAGCTAAAAAGGCCATAGGAATCTTGATGAACTCCCCGAAATTATCAGACCTAGAACCCGAAATCGTTGACCATCTTCCGCCCGAGACCTTTGGTATTCAATGGAATATTAGTGGACTCCGATCTCATCGTAATGAACTACAAATTTTACTCGCAAAATATAGGCCGATCGTGGTAAGACTTCAGGAAACGAACGCTGAAGTGAACTCACTTAGTGAAAACTACATCGGAATGGGCTACCATCTTTTGCTCGGGCCGTGCTCCACTCCACGGAAGACAAGGTACAGGGATGGCAGTTAAGGACGGAATCCCATTCGAGAAACTAGATTAGCAAACCAGTATCCAAGCTGTTACTTGTCGGATCAGAAGGACCCGCTATTACGTTGCCCCTAGTCCCTGGTCAGAGCCACGGGGACCGTCTGGGGTGGACTCCAAAGGTCTCTTTTGCTGGCTAGCACGAGCTTGAGGTTCGGAGGCTCAAGGTCGGCTCACGGACATGGACACCAATCAAAGGATCCAAATGCACGGTCTTATCTTTTACACTTTTTTATTTTAATCTACTTACAATCGTGTGTATGTGTGGGTGTGTAGAATAGTAAACTACGGGCCGGCCGGCGAATGCGGGATTGCGGTTGGAAACGGTGGACTCGTGGGTGGGAAACTCGTGGGCGGTGACTCGTTGACGGTTGACTCGTTGTCGGTGGACTCGTAACGGACTCGTCGTTGCTGCCCCCTAAGGTGGGTTACTCGGGCCTGGCTGGCTCCGCGTGCTGGGCGACCTCGCTTGCTGGGGTTTCTCCTCGCGGTGCTACCGCGCGTTTGTGGGGTTTTCGCAAACCGTCGAGGTATCTCTCGGTTACTCGATGAGATGATCGCCACGTATAATGGCTTTTCGCTGATTGAGGATACGCCGTGGACCCTGTGGGGAATCGCTGATCCCGGACAGTAAGCCACTCCAATGGCTGCTGGGCAACACTTGCTGGGTCTTGATCCTGGGAATGAACGAGAGAACTGGCTACGGACTACTGGGCTTACTTAGATTGTCTTCCTTTACCTTTCCTATGGTGTAGTAGTTTCTACCAATGCTACTTCTTGCTTTTAAAACTTTAAATTTTTATCTATAACTTTTTCCGTTGGTCTATCTGAACTCGTTGATGGTATAATCGAAAGTGATTTTAATATTTGCTGTAGAGGCCCAGTAGTCTCACTCTCTCTCTCTCTCTTTCATTTTCCCAACCCTTTCACCTTCCAGTGCTCTTTTTCCGCGGCTTTCCCATCCGTTTCCTGTTACCGCGATTTTTAGAATTTGTGTGTTTTGTGTATGTGTTGTTATAATATTTATTTATTTTATCCTAGTAGACCGTTTAGTTTTATTTTTAGTGCTTCCTATTTTAACATAATTTAGATACAAACAAAATATGCTATACAATTTAACGTTTAATCATAGCAGAGAAAATTGACGTGATTTTAGACGATAAGTAGATACATATCTATATATTTATTCCATTTAGCTAGCCATAATATTGGTAACCACGATAGAGAGTAAATAAGTTCTCTCTATCTCTCACCACTCTTGCTTGCTCGTGATCGGTTTATAGGGGAAAAGTACCAGAACGGTAACACCACCCCACACTCCCTCTAAAAAAATGAATCAATCATATTTATTTATTTTTTTTTCTTGTGGTTAACCCTGCCCAGGGTTGAGCCGCTTCTTTGAAAGCTTTTGAAATTATCTCCAAAAGGAGACATTCGTATGTCAATTTACCAAAATAGTTTATTGTGTTCATAAATAAACCATTTTGCGACATTTACTCTATCGCGGATCTCTTTAATTGATCTTGTCTTCTCCCCATAATCTAAACTGCTTCTGTTCAGAGAAAGAGACTCGATCTCTCTTTGATCCACTGGCATGAGATGTACTAAATGAAGCTGCTACTCAAACGTGAACTGTAATGGCTGATGTACGGTGGCTTGGGATCTATTGTCCTGAGCTAGAGTGAATTTAGTTGCGAAGATTGGCAAATTAAATTGTGGAAAAACAACCATAGTGAATATAAGTGGTTGTAGCTGCTATCGTAAATAGGCTAATCGATTTCCGAGAGGGTAACGCAGGCATAACCGGTTTAAGAAAAAGTCTGCTTCGCGAAGATTCTAATTTTGCATTGTTGGTTTAGTTTGCATTGATCGGTGTGATTTTAATCTCGCTATTACCTTTTGGAATAGATTGCTTTTAGAGTTTGCGGAAAACAGGATTAAGACATTGATACTTAAAATTGACGGACCACAACAGTACATTTGAACTTCATTTGTTTCATCGACTTTGACTTTGACCTGACTTTGACCTTGAGACAATTATAATTTACAAAAAAACATTGCTTGACAAATAACATTGAATATTGATCAGAAAACCATAATGAACATATTTAACAATGAGAGTGATGCTGTTTATTATTCCTATTCCGGGATTCCCGGTTTTAGATCCGCAGCAGAAAAAATGCCTATATTCTTCCCGGTTGCATCTTCAAGCTCGTAGGAATTCGTTCCTCGCTTAGAGATGATTTTGCATAAAATGTACGATGGCCCTAACTTTGCGTTAAAGTTTTCCCCTCCCGAAGACTGTGAAAAGCTTTTTCTATATACCTTCTGGCCAACCGTGTAAACTGGCGCTGGCTTCCGAAAGTAAGTTTTTGTGCTTTTCTCGTGGGCTCTCTTTAAATTCTTGATCACGGTGCCGTAGACATCTTGATCGATTTGTAATTTTTTTCCAGCCTGTCTTGCTCAGAGATCTCAGTGGTGATCACATCTAGCCGATGTTCGTCCCCACTAGCAACGATCTCGTGACCAAAGAGTATTCGATATGGTGAGAACCCTGTGGATGAATGCAGTGTATTGTTTAATGTACACTCAACTTCGGAGATTTTTGAGTCCCATGTTCGTTGGTCCGACTTAACGTAAGTCCGGATGCAAGCATTTATGGTTCTGTTCAACCGCTCTACTGGGTTTGCTTGGCTGTGGTGGCGAGCATTGGCCCAGTGCACCACGTTATATTCTCTCAAGAAATCTTTGAAATTTTTACTCAAAAAACTGCTAGCATTGTCCGTTATTAGGATTTCGGGTACAGAATACCGCAGAAACCACTGTTCTTTTAATGTCTTGATAACTAGATCAGCACTAATCTTTTTCACCGGGAACAGTAAAGTCCACTTCGAAAATATGTCCATCAGGACGAGCAAATGCATATTGCCTGATTTGGAACGAGGAAGCGATTGGATAAAATCAATGGCTAAGATTTGAAAAGGTTTTGTGGAAATTCTTTGCTTTCCCATCACGGGATGCTGTGACGTAGTTGCAGGCTTGCACTCCCTACAAACCGTACATTTTTCAACAAACTCTCGAACTGTGGTGGCCATTCTCGGCCAAAAATATTTTTTCCTGATCTTGTCTAACATCTTCTCGTATCCGATATGAAGGGACCGTTCATGCTCGGTTTTCAAAACTCGCTCCTGTGATTCCTTTGGCAGACAGAGTTTCCATTCAAACTGATAATCGAGCGATTCCGTTTTGGAAGGAACAAATTTATAAAGACTCCCATTCTCTACTTTAAAATCTAGGTTTTCATCAGGCGAATCTTGCACCTTCTGTAGGAGAGTGGAGTACCAGCTATCTTGCGTCTCCACTGCGTCCAGTGCGTCGACCGCACGCGAGAGAGCATCAGGGATAATGTTATCCCTCCCGCACCGATGTCGTATTTCTAAATCATAAGCTTGCAGCTCGATACTCCAGCGACTAAGCCTTGAAGAAGTTCTCCACTTTCCTCTCATAATGTGTGTGAGAGCCGAAGCATCGGTCACGACAACAAAATGGGATCCTTCAATGTAAGCACGAAACTTGTTGATGGCTGAAATCACCGCAAGCCCTTCCTTCTCCGACGCAGCATAGGCTTGCTGAGCAGGAGAGAGCTTTTGGGAAAAGTATGCCACCACCCTCTCACCATCACTATGTTCCTGAACTAAAATCGCAGCTATGGCGGTATCGCTCGCATCACTTTGAATTTGAAACGGTAAGTCAAAGTTAGGATTGCATAGAACAGGAGCGCTTATTAAACATTCTTTAATACGAATGAATGCTTGCTCCGCTAAATCATTCCATTTAATCGTTTTAGGTTTTTTCTTAAGGAGATCTGTTAATGGAGAAGTGAACTCACTAAAGTGAAGTATAAATCTCCTGTAGTAATTGGCCATGCCCAAAAACCTACGAAGAGAGCGTATCGACGACGGACGTTCATAGTTGACAATCGCCTCAACTCTCTCCGGGTTTGGTCGGAGGCCGTCGGGTGAGAGAATATAGCCTAAATATGGAAGCTCATTTAAACAAAACTTTGATTTTTCAATGTTAATCGAAAGGTTTGCCCTTTTTAGTCGCTTCGCGACTTCACGAAGACTTTCAAGGTGTGCCTCAAATGTATTGCTCACCACAACAATATCATCGAGGTAAACAAATACATTTGGTTCCAGTTCACCATATCCCAAGACCTCGTCCATCAGCCTGGCCAGGGTAGCCGGACTATTGACGAGTCCAAAGGGTAGCCTGGTGAACTGGAACAATCCTCTCCCAAGCACCGAGAATGCCGTATACCTGCGCGAGTCAGGATCAAGTGGAATTTGTAAAAACGCCTTAGTAAGGTCAATAGTCGACAAATATTTACTTGATCCTACCCTGCCCAGAATACGATCCTGGTGTGGGAGGGGATAGGCATCCCTTTTCGTCCGTTCGTTCAAACGCCTTGCGTCCAAACATAAGCGTACCTCCCCAGTGGGCTTCAAAATGGGAACTGTACTCAAAGCCCAGTCACTTTTACTCTTCTCTATTACTTTCAGTTCTAGCATCTTATCTAATTCTAGATTAATTTTTCGTTGCATATCTGGGGAAGTCGGGTATGGGTTAATTCTCACCGGCGGGGCTTTCATGAACTCTTCTTTGATCTCAATTTTGTGAGATATCACAGGAGTGATATCGAGCATTCCCCCTTTCACCTGAACTTTAAACATCCTCTTTACCTCTTCTAGCTTCCTTCTCTGTTCTTCGGTGAGAACTGTCTCTCCATTCTCTTCTAGGCTACTCTCTTCCATTATCTCACTCAGCTCTAACTCCTCTACGGACAACGAAGGATGGAGATTAAAAGCTCGCCAAAAATCTTCGTATCCTAAGATTAGTCGTCGCTTGAACTTTGGCACTACTAAAGCTGAAATTATGTGACACTGCTCATTGAATGAGACAGGTAAATTAACATATCCCTTTACCTCAATGGGCATTCCGGAGGCTGTCTTTACGGAAATTTCAGATGGGTATATTTTTAATTTAAGATCTTTGATCAATTTTTCTGAGCCCATACCAAGTACGGTTCTCTGAGCACCACTGTCCAAAAGACCGATAATATCTTTGCCTAGTATGCTGACTTTTACAAAAGGCCTAACGTCTCCATCAAACTTAATAAAAAGTTCTTCTACGTCATGATCGGTTAAGTAATCATCGTCTCCTACTGGTTCGAAACCATTTTGCAGCAGATTGTTTGACATATCGTTTGAATTGAGAGGGTTTGAGGATTCATTGCCAGCTCCCTCCCTTAAGCTGAGCTCTCCTCGTTTTTTTGACAAAGAGGGCATGTTTTTGTGAGTACATCTGGGAACCCACAAAGACGGCAAAACTTTAGCCGTTTTTGAGAGCATTCCCCATAGTGATGACCCTTATCTCTGCAGTTGTAACAGACGCCAATTGGTGGACGTTTGTACTGCTCTGCCAGTTTATCGAGTGTACTTTGGCTCGATCCTTCCATAGGATGGATGCTACCTTCTTGTTTCCCCTTCCCTTCGTCTTGACATTTATTTGTTTTTGGAGGTGGATTCTGCTCGTTTTTGAACTTGTCTTTCTTTGCAAAATTTTTGAAATTTTTCCCAGCACTACCTGTAGGTGCGTCTGTGTTAATTTCATTAACTTGACTAAATCGAGGTTTGTTAATATTATCTGAGGGTCGTTGGAAGCTGTTCCAATTATTTTCATCGACAATTCTACCAAATCGCTTCAATTTGGACAACGATTTAATTCCTGCTCCCGTCATGGCGTTCTTATAATCGAAACGCATGTTTCTCCATATGATTTCAAATTTACGCCTTTCAGAAATCGGACGTGTCATTGATTGGAACAATTTGATCATGTCGTGGAAATAATCGACAAACCTTTCTCCCCTCGTTTGTCTCCGATTGGTGGCCTGGATCTCTAACTGAAAATCTAGATCTGGAGGGAGAAACTCTCGTTTCAGTTCTCTTTTCAATTTAGATCAGTTATGAAACTCTCGGTTTTCCATCCCTTCAATAAACCAATCTTTTGCTCTTCCAGCAAATAAGTGGATTGCTCCCCGAAAAAGTTCTCGCTCTGAAATTTCCTCAGCCCTACATCTCATTCTGACTTCTTTGAGAAACTCTGCTAGTTTACGTCCATTGTCTTTGCCATCGTATTTCAGTCGCCAGTCTGAAATTGGCACTCGCTTTAACGATTTCAAATGCGCATTCCTATACTTTTTCCGATTCCTTCTCTCTTTTTCTAATGACCGTCCGGAAGAACTATATGATTCTGAGCTTTCGGTCGATGAGTGTTCATCGAACGTATCCGAAGAAGAGCTTTTCGTAAGGCATTTATTTTTCGTATGAAAAGATGATTTTGCTCTATCTCTGTCTACTTTTCTATGCACTTTTTTTGGTTTAATGTTTGTATAGTGTTCATTTTCATTACAGCTTTCCTCCGAATTACTACTAGTCTCGTCCGAAACTGAAGGAAACGAAACCTTATGTTTCTCCTTCTTAGTTGGTTTATCACTGTCGCTAACTTTGTTCACGCCTGTGTTTCCAGTAACCTTTGTATCCTTGCTATCCTCGACCGGCTTAAGGGGGTCGGGAAAGTCCAGTGATTTTGGTTCTGGTGTAATTTTCAATTTTTCGTTTAAATCCAAAAGTAATTTTTCAAGCTTTTTCTTCCTTTCGAAATTCTCTTTTGCCTCCCTTATAATTCTCTCTTCTATGGCTATTTCCCTTTCCCTTTGCTGTTTTTCTTGCTCTGTAGTTTGAGCTACAAAGGCTTTGAAGTGTGTAATCAGATCTGTTGCTATTTCCTTATTTCCCTGTTCATATTTAGATAATTCTTCCATTATTAGTTTGGATCTGTGAACAGATGATTCCATTTCAGATTTTCTATCTTCCATCGATTTCTTTTGTACTCCCCCTCTAGCTTCCTCTTCTACTTCAGATTCCTTTCCACAAACGGTTTCGTTCAAAATTTCAATCTCTGTCCTAACCTCTTCCAAGGCTTGGCTAATGTCGTGTTCTAGCTGCTCTGGTTTCTCATTTTCATCCTTATGACGAACCGCACTGTCTGAGAAATGATTTTCAAAAGTCTGTGTAATGTGCTTGCTAATATTCGTAATCTCGAGCGTATGTCTACGAGCTTCGGGAGCACGAGAGAGTAAAAAAATTCTTACCCTGTAGTGTATTAATCTCGTTTTGAGCTTTTCTCTCTGACGAGAATCAGTCTTCGGATTATCTAGTAATCCGTTGATTATAATTGATTTTGAATATATAATGGAAACTTCCCCCGCAACTTCTCTCCAAGTCGGCGAGTAAGTTACCGTAAAGGCGTCTAAATTCTTCTCTTCCTTCATTCGATCTTTAAGCTTTCTTCTCTTTATACTCTCGTGTTCATTGGGTGCGCAAACTATGTTCCTGATCAATAATTCATGCTCTACTTCATCAAGCGATAGATGAGCGACATTTAAGTTCTTGTACATTGAATGCAAATCCATGTTGAATGAGCTTTCGTTCATTGAGTGTTTTGAAAAACAGTTCACGTCAATGGTAAGTATTATTTTAATAAATAATGAATAAAGCTTCGTTTAACTGAACTCTTTCGCTGTGTTTCGATTATTATGCAGAATCAAGACCCACTAAAGAAATTTTGTTTTTATCGGTAAGTATATTGAAAACCCGCTAAATGGTAAATTCACAATTACGAATGGTACCTTTTGTGAGTGTACGCGCACTAGTAAACACGGAAAACCACAAGCTATTCCCCCAAAACTAGTGTGCACGTGTTCCCCCTCGAGCACTTTGCCTTCCACCGATTTGAGCAATTTGAGTGTTCCCTAACACAAGAATCTAATTTTCCCTGACTAAAGCACTTGGTTTTGACCTCTTGATTGGTATGTCTTTTAGTTGGGCCCAATTATTACTTGTCGGATCAGAAGGACCCGCTATTACGTTGCCCCTAGTCCCTGGTCAGAGCCACGGGGACCGTCTGGGGTGGACTCCAAAGGTCTCTTTTGCTGGCTAGCACGAGCTTGAGGTTCGGAGGCTCAAGGTCGGCTCACGGACATGGACACCAATCAAAGGATCCAAATGCACGGTCTTATCTTTTACACTTTTTTATTTTAATCTACTTACAATCGTGTGTATGTGTGGGTGTGTAGAATAGTAAACTACGGGCCGGCCGGCGAATGCGGGATTGCGGTTGGAAACGGTGGACTCGTGGGTGGGAAACTCGTGGGCGGTGACTCGTTGACGGTTGACTCGTTGTCGGTGGACTCGTAACGGACTCGTCGTTGCTGCCCCCTAAGGTGGGTTACTCGGGCCTGGCTGGCTCCGCGTGCTGGGCGACCTCGCTTGCTGGGGTTTCTCCTCGCGGTGCTACCGCGCGTTTGTGGGGTTTTCGCAAACCGTCGAGGTATCTCTCGGTTACTCGATGAGATGATCGCCACGTATAATGGCTTTTCGCTGATTGAGGATACGCCGTGGACCCTGTGGGGAATCGCTGATCCCGGACAGTAAGCCACTCCAATGGCTGCTGGGCAACACTTGCTGGGTCTTGATCCTGGGAATGAACGAGAGAACTGGCTACGGACTACTGGGCTTACTTAGATTGTCTTCCTTTACCTTTCCTATGGTGTAGTAGTTTCTACCAATGCTACTTCTTGCTTTTAAAACTTTAAATTTTTATCTATAACTTTTTCCGTTGGTCTATCTGAACTCGTTGATGGTATAATCGAAAGTGATTTTAATATTTGCTGTAGAGGCCCAGTAGTCTCACTCTCTCTCTCTCTTTCATTTTCCCAACCCTTTCACCTTCCAGTGCTCTTTTTCCGCGGCTTTCCCATCCGTTTCCTGTTACCGCGATTTTTAGAATTTGTGTGTTTTGTGTATGTGTTGTTATAATATTTATTTATTTTATCCTAGTAGACCGTTTAGTTTTATTTTTAGTGCTTCCTATTTTAACATAATTTAGATACAAACAAAATATGCTATACAATTTAACGTTTAATCATAGCAGAGAAAATTGACGTGATTTTAGACGATAAGTAGATACATATATATATATTTATTCCATTTAGCTAGCCATAAGATTGGTAACCACGATAGAGAGTAAATAAGTTCTCTCTATCTCTCACCACTCTTGCTTGCTCGTGATCGGTTTATAGGGCAAAAGTACCAGAACGGTAACAAAGCCGTTGCAGTCAGAATTCATGCACCAGTAAAGATGACAGTTGTATCCATCTATCTACCGCCTAGAGAGAAAAATTCTACTAAAAAACTTAATAACCTGATACAAGAACTGCCAAAACCGGTCCTTCTGATGGGTGACATAAATGCCTACCACCCAGCATGGGGTAGCAAACCGATTACATAGAATAACGAAGCACGCCGAAGGGATAACAAGATCCTAGAAACTGTGATTAACCATGACATGATAATATTGAACAATGGATCCCACACAAGAATCGACCCTGTCACCGGAAGCACACAGGAACTCGACGTTTCAATCTGTTCAACATCGATTGCCAATAGATTTATCTGGAAAATTGTACCGGATTGCGCCGATAGCGATCATTTTCCGATCCTAATTGACTACCCAGGATGCCAGGATGAACCTAGACGATGAAGGCGATGGATTTACGATCGAGCAAACTGGCAACTATTCGAGGATACAATTAGTAGCATTATTCGCCCAGACCTAACTTCTACGGTGGAGCAGTTCACACATGGAATTATAGAGGCTGCTGAAGCAAGCATACCCAGAACCGGTGGTAACCCTGGTCTAAAAACAGTCTGCTGAAGTAGAACAAGCAGTAAAAACCCGAAGAAAATGGCTACGGGCACTTCGCCAAATCGAGGATGGCGACCCCAGGAAAGAGAGCATTCTGCAACGCTTCCAAGAAGCTCGCTCAGCGTGTCGCAAGGTTATCCGAGAAGCTAAACAGAAAAGCTGGGAAGAATTAGTTCAAAGTATCAACCCTAGTACACCCACCACGCAAGTGTGGAGTCGCATCAACCAACTGCAAGGAGGCAAACGAAGTAACACGATTACCTTGAATCTATCGAATGGCATGACCAGCAACGGACCGGAAATAGCCGAGGCATTTGCAAACGAGTACCGAAGTAAATCAGCTGACACTAACTACACTGAAAAGTTTCGCAAAAATAATACGGTATCCAAGAACAAGTTTACCCAAAATACACGACCGAAACTATTTAAGCACTTTAACGCAGATTTCACAATGGACGAACTAACATGGGCCCTATCTCGCCGAGGCGGATCGTCTATCGGGAACGACGACATTGGGTACCCGCTACTACAGCGTCTACCTTTTACGGCAAAAACAGTTTTGCTGGACCTGTACAATAAAATATGGGAAAGTGTCAGCTTTCCGGCTCAATGGAAAGAGGGTATAGTAATTCCGATACCCAAACCAAACAGCGACCGTAGTAAACCAAACGGCTACCGTCCAATAACTCTGCTCAGTTGTCTTGGAAAACTATTCGAGCGTATGGTAAACCGCCGATTAATAACCGAACTACAGGCCACAGGACGGCTGGACCATCGACAGCACGCATTCATAGCCGGTAGAGGCGTCGATTCCCATTTAGCATATTTGGAATCATATCTGAACAAAAACGACAATGAGCATGTGGAAATTGTTTCACTAGACATAGCTAAAGCCTATGACACGACATGGCGCCCTGCCATCCTCCGAACCCTTCAAAAATGGAAAATCTCCGGTCGTATGATGAACATTCTTTCTAGTTTCCTCAACGACAGAACTTTTCGTGTAGCTGCAAATGGAGAATTATCCAAACGCAAGGTGGCCGAAAATGGTGTACCTCAGGGATCCACACTATCAGTAACTTTGTTTTTAGTTGCCATGCAACCCATCTTCGAGATCATACCAACCGAAGCTCAGATCCTGCTATACGCTGACGATGTGTTGTTGATCGCCAAAGGAACCAACTCCAGTAAAGTGCGCCAGATCCTAAGAAAAGCTGTTCTATCAGTCTCAAAATGGACCGAAAGCCAAGGTTTTGTCGTTGCCCCAGAGAAATCTAAATTTATGCACATTTGCAGCATAAATCATCGAAAACGTGGGCGAGCTATCAAACTGAATCGGAAACCAATTCCATATGTCAGCAAAATGAGAATACTAGGAATTATAGTGGACTCAAGACTAAACTTTCTCCAACATTTTGCTAGCATCCGGAAAAGCTGTTCTAGTCGCATCAACATTCTTCGAATCCTGGGGCATCGTTTGAAGAGAAGCAGTCGAGCGTAGGCTCAGCACTTGTTACTTCAAAGCTGCTGTTCGTAATCGGACTAATCAGCTCCAACATCGAGGGGATGGAACGATCCTTAGCTGCTATTTACAATGAGGTTGTACAACAGGCATCTGGAGCCTTTAGAACAAGCCCGATTACTTCAATAATGGCATAAGCTGGTCGTTTATCATTTCGACTACTGCTGGTCCAACGGCTTTCGCAACTCGTGGTACGTCTAACAGAAAAAGACACAAACATTAAAAAACTTCCTGTGGCCAAACGAGCAGATGAGCTATTCCTCAAAACAACTGGACTATCCATACCAGACGTATGCAGCCGACTTAGACTGATCGACAGAGAATGGCACGCTTCAACACCCCGTGTCGACTACGAACTCAAAAAGACTATTAAAGCAGGTACTCATAAACAGGTAGTAATCCCTATATTCCAAGAGTTCATACAGAGCAACTATCCTATCCACAAACAAATATATACCGATGGCTCGAATCGGAGACTGGAGCGGGCGTAGCAGAAAATTACAGTCAGGGCAGTTACTCGCTGCCGGGACCATGTGGCATTTTTTCAGCAGAAGCCTTTGCAATCAGCGAAGTCGTTAACAAGGTCAAGAAGAGCGAACGAGTACTAATTCTCACCGATTCGGCAAGCTGTCTCGAGGCTATCCGTGGCGGCCACTCGGGGCATCCATGGATTCAGAAAATAGAACGGGCAGTTATGGGACGTAGCATAACATTCAGCTGGATTCCAGCAAACGCGGGCATCGCGGGAAACGAGAAAGCTGACAAACTCGCCAACGAAGGTCGAAAGAAAATACCAATGGATATTCCACTGCCCTCTCAAGATGCCATACGATACGTGAAAAAGACAATTTCCGACACTTGGGACATAGGATTGCACCAAACACAAGGACACTTGAGACTGGCGAAACCATTCGCAAATAAGTACATCGATCGAAAATGTGCATCAGAACATCGTACTTTGACCAGGCTACGTATAGGTCACACTCGTGCAACGCATTCTCACCTCATGGATCGGAGCCCACCACCACACAGTGGGACGAGCCCGGACTTAAGTCCATATATGAAGGTTATGCGATATTCTCACTAGTATTTTTCTCGTATCAGCTGAGCCATCAGAGACATTTTCGCGAGATTTTAGGTGATTTGAATGCAAATTGAATTTTTGACAGCTTTTTGAAGGGCATAACTCAAGTGTTTTTTGCGTTATTTGACCATAGGAACTACATACGGTTATTCTCGTTTTTCAAAGAAACGGTTGATTTTATGAATTGCATTACTTCACCAAAATTATCCGTGTGATAAAATTACATCGTTAAATCGCCAAAAATAAGTCACTAGTTGGTTTAGTTAGTGTTTAGATAACTGTTTGTCATGATTTTTATTGAATTCGAACTTCTAAAGCGATAACAACAACGACGCCCGTGAATGCCCGCGATCACACTATGCTCATTCGAAAGCTTTTCATTTTCTCTTTAAAATTAGCCTATGCTAGTTTTGCGAAAACTTGCGATAAGCAGTCAAAATTTAAAAAAAAAACTGTGAATGGAGACGCATGGCTATTACTGATATTTAATTTGAATATTCACTTGATAACTAGAATAATGACACTAATTTATGCAAAACTTTCAAATAGCATTTAGAGCATGATCTACTAGTGATCAAGAGTAAGGAGCCGAGTGGGAAGTATGGTTTTAAAGTGGTAAAGGAATTAAGAATGTTTAAAATTCAGTAAATATTTTCAACCATCTGAAATGTGTCATAAAATGTTTCATGAACTATTTTTGCTAACTTACGCAATAACTGTCAAATTAAGTGAACACAGTTGAGTTCTGGTCATTTGGTGAGACTATTTTATCCGAGTTTGCATAGCACTGATATAGTTTAAGGGTATGCGATATTATCCAAATAAAATAAAACCATTTTTAAATGAACCATATACGCGAAAAAAGGATTTTGGATTTATTTTTATTTAAGGTATGAAATAAGCAATCTAATTAACTTAAAACACACCTTCGAAAACAAAATCGTTAAACATCTTGTTGATTAGTGAATGTAAATCAATATTCCACTAAGACGCTCAAAATGTTTGTTTTGAAAATGAAAGAAAATGTAGTTTTCATACCAACTAACCCACTAATGAATTAAACGTTCCTAAAATAGTCGATCACATCTTATTTGATCCTTAAAAATAATATAGTCATTTCTGAAGCCCCATAATGAGATGTCAATCAATTCGTTTGAATACGGAAAATAAATTCCAAAATTACAATTGAAAGAAATCATTATAAAAGACAAAATATTTACTTTTGAGCAACTCTAATAAGTAGTAAAGTTAATTTCTATTTTTATAACCAACATAGGGATTCAGCGCACAAAAATGTCTTTAAATTTTTTTTAACCTTCACAACAATTTTATTTTTGAATCACCCTAATGTATAATAAAATTTGTTTTACAAATGTTAATATCAAAAACGATTTAGCACACGAAAATTAATATACACAAATTTTAAGAACGATTTAGAAAAAAAATTTGAGACACCCTAATGAATAGTAAATGTTCATTTTTGAAATGTTTTAATATCGAAAACGAATTCAGCGTACCAAAATTACATGAAATCGTCCTATATAAACCGATACGGAAAAGTTTGGACTTTAGTCCACCTTTTGTTCTAAGTCGTGCACCAAACTGTTGCTATTGCGGAGAAATCCGCACGGTCCACCATATACTCGATAACTATCGCGGATTCGCTTCGATACGGAAAGAGTGCGGCGTAAGCGGAAGTATTACCGAAATCCTGTCTAACGACCCGAACAAAGAAAAAGCTGTGTTAAAATTTATAAGTAAAGCTAAGATAAGCATATAATAGAACTATATTAAGCCCTAAGCTAATCCTAGCGACACGAATGCCACTTATGTGGTAAAGTGTCAAAAATTAATAAAAAAATATTTGTCCCATGTTCTATGGGATTCCCTATATACATGGGACAATTATGCATATAACGGCAGTATACTGGAGGAACGGTAAAGAGAACAGCAATCGAGAAGGAAATAATAGTAGCATGAATACGAATGCAAGCGAATGGAATAGTACCGAGGAAAACTGTAACATAGGTGGGTTACAAACCGATATGCCAGATATGCAGCGGATTGAGGAAGAAACAAGCAAAAAAATGACTCAGAATGTAAATCGACACATGAGTGAGGAGAGCACGAACAGCCAAAAGGACGAACAGATGAACAAGGAAGGGAATACAAAGCAAATGGAAAAGAAAAAACGAAAAAGGGAGAAAGACAGCGATGGAAGAGATACATTCCATAGTGATAGTCCCACTCTGAAGGAAAGTAGACAAGATCTGCAACGGATTGTCGGGAATGGTTGTGGCAGCTGCAACGAAGGTGTGAACGGTGATAAATCGGAATATACAAAGGATGTTAACAATCTGGTAAGATTGGGTTCATTGAATGTTGGAGGATGTAAAAGACAGGATAAAAGAGAAGAGATAGACGAGGTCTTGAAATTTTATGATGTAGATATCGCGGCGTTGCAAGAGGTAAACACTGAAAGAAGTATTATTGAAACAAAAAACTACAAGTGGTTCGTTGTAAGAGAGGGACAAAATAAAGCGAGAGGATTTGCGATTTTAATCAAGAAGGAGGCCAATATAGTAATAGAGGATATTAGAAATATAGGAAAATCAGCCATTTCCGCGAGATTGAAGGTGGAGGGCGAGCTGGAGCTCATAGTAGTGAATGTACATGGTCCAAACAAAAAAGCCTACAATTTCTTGTCCAATATAGGAGCAGTGGCGGACCAGAACTATATAAGGGATAAATTAGTGATAGTAGGGAATTGGAAAGATAAAATAAGGATAAAATGAAAAAATCAGCAGCAGTCGCATTGAGAACCTCTAAAATACCCTTGACTCCGAAAAGGAAAATAGCCTTGAACCGGCTCCAAAAGGCGATGAATATAGCTAATAAATACCCTGATATGCTCCCCAGACAGAAAACAAGAGTTTCAAGATGCTGTAAGAAAGTACAACGAAAATACCATTAAGGAATTCTACATGAAGCTAAACGATTTCGATGTAGCAGTCCAAATACGAAAATCATTTCTGTTTTTGAAAAAGTATACCCAGAAGAAAAAACCGAGAAATGCCTATATCCCGACTAGACTATGGGGAGACATACTGAAGGAAAGTGAGGGTCCCAGTTTACAGCTACTAGATAAGCAGGACACATGTCCTATGACTGAACCCCCTACGCAGGAAGAGATGAGCTCAATAATAAGGAAATCGTGTAATGGAAAATCGGCCAGAGCAGATGGTATACGGATGGAGTATATTAAATATGCGGATGAAGAAACTTTAGAGTAGATGGTTAGAATTTGGAGGAGAATTTGGTTGGAGAATGATATGCCCAAGGATATGACAGAATCCATTCAGATACACATACCAAAAGTAAGCAGAGCAACAAACGTAGATCAGTTTAGAAGAATCAGTCTCTGTAATGTAGGATATAAACCATACGCTAAGTGGCTGAGGAATAGGCTGAAGGAGTTTACGGGAGAATTAGATCTGTATCAAGCAGCATTTACAGAAGGTAGGTCGACAGACGAACAATGGAAGAATACTGGAACGCAGGTAAAATCATGATAGCAGTTACACTGGACATCAAGAAAGCATTCGACAACATTAATCTGGAAAGACTGAAAGATGTGCTCTTAGGGATGGAAGTTCCATCACATCTAATTGATAGAGTGTTAAACTGTTTGAGGGAGGACAGGGCGAGAGCGCGATGGCAAAACCAGTTGTCGGAAGAAATGTGCAGGGACAAAGGCATAAAGCAAGAATGTCCCCTATCATCGTTCTTGTTTAATTTGATAATGCAGAGCGTCCTCCGGAAAGTTGCAGAAAGCGTTCCAGAGCTGCATATGATAAGAGAAGGATCCCTCAAAATACCTTCAATATTGGCATTTGCGGATGACTTATTAATACTTGTGGAAAAACAAGACGATTTGGAGAAAATTATCCAAGCGGTTGAAGATTGCTTAGCACAAGTAGGGCTGGAGATTAACAATAATAAAAGTCAAATTCTCATAAGAGTACCAAACCCAGCTGGAGATCTGCCGAGAACAATGATACTGATACCATACGAGGTGTGTGACGCAATCAAGTACTTGGGGATCAATCTAACAAGGACACTGAATCGACCGGCAACTGTAAGACAAAGGTGCGTCAACGCAGTCAAGGCAGTAAAAGTGATCATTGAGTTTTGTAAAAAATGCAAGCCTTCGTGGGAAATAGGACGCCTTATATATAACACTGTAATATCCCCAGCCATGCTATACGGTACAAAAGTGTCAACCCTAACAAAAAAGAACAGAGAGCAATTAGCAAAATATGAAAAATTGATCATAAAAGACATATGGATTAATTGTAGGAAACGTAAGAAAAGAACTCAATGGCAAAACAACTAATCGAAGAGTCAGAGTAGGAAGGCTACAATACTATGGCCATATAATAAAAAGAAAAGGAAAACACCCTCTGAAATTGGCGTACAAAATGGAGCTCAGAAAAAAGAAAGAAGGCCGACCCAGCTATACATGGAAAGATTCTCTAAACCAGGACGCCAGCAGGTTTAGCGAGATGGATTGGAAACAATGTAAGACTCTTGAAAAGGACAAGGCTAAACTCAAGCAAAAAGTAGAAGAAATCTATAAAAGAGAGGACAGCGAAATCTCTGATAGAGAAGAGGATGATAGTTGAAACAGAGTTGATAAAAAGGATACGAAGAGGAGAGAAACAGAAGTGTTGATAGGAAGAACGTGTAAAATAGTAGCGAATGAGAAGAATACAAAGGCTATTATAGATGTAAGTATTCTAGTGTCAGGACATTCGAATGATGTGTGAGTGGGAGAGGGAGCGTTGTGGAATGGGCGAGATTGTATATCTGCGAATAAAGAAGAGACATAATTAAGAAGAGAGAATGAAATAGCGAATGATGATGCATGAGAACTGGTTTTTACTGTGTGGAGTTGTACAAAGCATAGAACAAAAGGTAAGTTTTAGAAGAATTGTATTACTCTACAAAAAATCTAAATGGTCAGGAATAAAAAGGGAGCATGTAGAGAAGTTAGATATGATAGATACAAAACGAAGCAATCACAATGCCATAATGCCACAAAACAAAAAAAAACAAATTCGATAAATAAGTACCTAAAGTATCTTGAAGCTGGCCCTACTTGAACCTTTAAGCATACATAATAAACTTTACATTCCCAGCAGTATATACACTACATTACTTCTCATTGACGATTTAACGGTAAAAATGTATGCATATATTTCCACAGACACAGATTTCGCTTAACAGTTCTCAAAAGTGCATCGATTTGGCTGTCTATCGACTGATAGACCGACATTTGACAAACACAATTCCAGGCTAAGCATGGGTGCATCGGCAGGGCAGACGTAGATCGGCAATAGTCATTATGTACACTTCACATATTCCATTAAATATTGCATTAAAGTTTATTTCCACAGCATAAATGGTTTATAATTTCATAAGGCATTATAACTTATACATGACTGTTGGGACTAATACAGTCATAATTGGCTGGCATTTAGAATATTTTTTGTAGCCAACAGATGTCGGACTTCATTGATATACAGTAGTCAAACTATTATTGTAATAAAATAGACCATCACAGGCCTCATGAATAAGTTATTTTAAGTCACATTATAAGGGAAAGGTTTTCAATGATATTCTAATCACATTATATTAACTATTGTTAAAACGAATTTTAATTTAGTCATGTGTGCATGCGAATTTCGTTTTTGCAGCTACTTCTATTACTGCTGTTTGACTCTAGTATGGCAGAAAAAGAAACACGCATCGAACTCAATAGGCAGAACAGTTGGTATAATTATTCCGTTCATTTTAGTCAAATGCTACTATAACCTAAAATATTTACTATATTGATTACTAAACTATGGCCATGGCATATTCATAATTGTGTGTTTAAACTCAAGAGTTCGTAGTATTAACCCATTATTGCCCAACTTATTTTTCACGCGCATCACAAATTGTGTTTTCCGATCGAGAAAAATGATGTGGTCTTTCCAGTAAAATTATTTTTGTACTCAAAGTAACTGAAATAATAAGGAACAACCAGTGAAAACTTAAGATTGATCGGTTAATCGGTTCCTGAGATATCGTGATCATCGCGGATGAACTTTTCAACAAAATACAACTCCGAGATACTCGAGTTTTACTGTCGGTGCAGCGAGTCAACGATCTAGCGTATCAAACACTACGCACCGCCTACGAGTGGTCAATGGGTAGCGGTCTATGAGTATCTGTAACTCAAGTTGTAGTATTCCGATCTTAATGAAACTTTGAGAAAATTTTCCTCAGCATATGTAGTTTCAGAATATCTAATTCACAAAAATTCAATTTTTTTCATCCCAACAAAAATGTGTAACCCCTTAAGGGAAAATTTATTGAAAACAATACATAAACACCGGTTTAACCACTCTAACTTCTCTAAACATATTCTGCAAGAGTATATGAACAATATTAACTCGTTGATAATGCCTGTTCTGCGTTATGAATTGAATAATAGGAGTTATTCTTAGCACCAACTATATATAGTAGGTTGGGCAATAATGGGTTAAGTTATAATATAGGGAGCTGGTAAGAAAAGAACTCAATGGCAAAACAATCGGAGAGTCAGAGTAGGAAGGCTACAATACTACGGCCATATAATAAGAAGAAAAGGAAAACACCCTCTGAAATTGGCGTACAAAATGGAGTTCAGAAAGAAGAAAGAAGGCCGACCCAGCTATACATGGAAAGATTCTCTAAACCAGGACGCCAGCAGGTTTAACGAGATGGATTGGGAACAATGTATGACTTTTGAAAAGGACAAGGCTAAACTCAAGCAAAAGATAGAAGAAATCTATAAAAGAGAGGATAACGAAATCTCTGATAGAGAAGAGGATGATAGTTGAAACAGAGTTGATAAAAAGGATACGAAGAGGAGAGAAACAGAAGTGTTGATAGGAAGAACGTGTAAAATAGTAGCGAATGAGAAGAATACAAAGACTATTATAGATGTAAGTATTCTAGTGTCAGGACATTCGAATGATGTGTGAGTGGGAGAGGGAGCGTTGTGGAATGGGCGAGATTGTATATCTGCGAATAAAGAAGAGACATAATTAAGAAGAGAGAATGAAACAGCGAATGATGATGCATGAGAACTGGTTTTTACTGTGTGGAGTTGTACAAAGCATAGAACAAAAGGTAAGTTTTAGAAGAATTGTATTACTCTACAAAAAATCTAAATGGTCAGGAATAAAAAGGGAGCATGTAGAGAAGTTAGATATGATAGATACAAAAGGAAGCAATCACAATGCCATAATGCCACAAAACAAAAAAACAAATTCGATAAATAAATACCTAAAGTATCTTGAAGCTTGTGCATATATGCATATATTTCCACAGACACAGATTTCGCTTAACAGTTCTCAAAAGTGCATCGATGTGGCTGTCTATCGACTGATAGACCGACATTTGACAAACACAATTCCAGGCTGAGCATGGGTGCATCGGCAGGGCAGACGTAGATCGGCAATAGTCATTATGTACACTTCACATATTCCATTAAATATTGCATTATTTTCACAGCATAAATGAAACACGCATCGAACTCAATAGGCAGAACAGTTGGTATAATTATTCCGTTCATTTTAGTCAAATGCTACTATAACCTAAAATATTTACTATATTGATTACTAAACTATGGCCATGACATATTCATAATTGTGTGTTTAAACTCAAGAGTTCGTAGTATTAAGTTATAATATAGGGGGCTGTAAGTCCAGAGAAATATGCCGAACTCGGACCACATTTGCGACGGATGTTGGGTTATATGGCCAGGATTACCAGCACGAAGACGGCAACCAATCTGGTATAGTCTAGATTACGTGCAAAGGGAATGAATGGCTTTTCCAATAACCTTATGAAGTAGCACATTATCATTATTTCCAGCGCACTACATTTTAGACCACTAGCCAATTTCAAATTAACTGCGCTCTCAGTATCCATTATATATTAGAGGAGATGTAACCCATATATTTACTACATATTTTCGTTCTATTAAACATATTATGCCAACTACTAGATTAATTAAGTTCACTTTTGTACAACATGCATAGATGTTTAATGATGCTTACTCAATATTAGGTATATATCGTCGAGCTGCAGAATACTATACTTGCTGATGACATCCGTCTTCGCAAGGTATTGGATTGGGAAAAAGGAGCAATGATGCAATTGTTGCATTTAAATCGTAGCTGCAATAAGTTGTCTACGCAGATAAGGAGAGAAATATGAGACAGGAAAGTCGCTACCGGTATCTAGTCCGATTGTAGATAGTAGATAGTATATTATATTATTATATTATGTTAAATGAATCAAAATTTTATTAACCTGATATCTTATGTTCTAAGTATTTTTGCCAAAAAATTAAAAAAAAGAGAGGGTTTTATGCCTACGGGAGAAGAAGCTTAAAAGGAGCAGCACTTCCGCGGGCTTTTCCCTTACTCCATAGGGGCCATACACTAATTACGTAAGGCTTTTTAAGAACTTTTCAACCTCCCCCTCCCCCCCCCCCCCCTGATAAGAATTCGTAAGATTTTGGTGAACTCCCCCTCATCGTAAGATTTTGGTGAACTCCCCCTCACCCCTACGTAAGATCTTATCATGATTTTCGTAATTTAAAAAGCATATAGTTAATTCATTAAATAGAAAGATAGCGAAAACGATACTTCAACTGTAATCATCAGCAGTAATTTTATTAGCATCTTAATTTTGCCCAGTAGAAATTTCAGAATAACTGCTGGGAGATATTCAAAAACTCCAATTTGGTCCTTATAGTCTGCTTCGCTATATTCGGAAATAGTACCTTGTGATGTAAAACCTCTTCTGGTGGGAATTAATTCTGAGTTCCAACTGTGATGCTTATCGTACGCGTAGCTCCGAAGAAAATTCGTAGATGGCTATCTACGAATTTTCTTGAAGTCAAATACAGTTCACACTCTGCAAATATTCGGCCTACAAGATCTTTGACAATCGCATGACAGAACATTTTCCGGCTACCTTGCGGGAGCGAAAATTTGAAAAAGGGATGTTAGCCTAATAACACGGTATCGACACTTCCTAACTTGTAAGGCATATGGTGACTCCAGTTCCTGAACAGAACAATGTACCATAAAGAGTCAAGAAATTTCTGTAACTGCTCCAACACCATCGACAATTAAGTCGCTCCTCACGCTGCCAACAATCAACAATATTCCATAACTAATTTAGGAATCATATCCAGCCGGAAAATACTTTAATTCGAGGTCCGCCCATCCTTGACCATGATGTACACTATATACTCGTTTTGTGTAATATACATGTTCATGGCAGAAATAATAAAATAGTACCCTTTTCTTAAGAAAACAATATTTTCTTTATTGATTTCATTTTTCATTCTTGTTTTAGATCCCCCTTAGATAAGAATTCGTAAGATATTTTGAAACTCCTCCCCCCCATATTTCCTTACGTAATTAGTGTATGGCCCCTTAACTAAAACAGAAGTACTCAATTCAGATTTTTATTACTGTGCATCATATCATTCCATATCAACTCATATATTAATTCAAATTACATTATATTACAAATGCTATCTGGGAAGGGGCTGGGGCATCAGGGTATCATACGAATTGAAGACTGGACGAGGGAACGTGGGTAACTAGCCTGAGTCACTTGAAGGAAACTTCAGAAGGTCCGATAGGAGTTTGACGCGCCCTTCTCCAAACAAACCATCAGGTGGGTTCAAGCACGTAGAGCGAAATTTTTTACCCTTTGGCTGGATGTTATTGTTGGAAGAGGATCTTTTTATCCCGCGGTATGCGCGTAAGTGTCTCTGCTTACGGGGCCGCCCAATCCCCGTTTACTCCCTCTTCAGTAACAACAGTAATGTGAAGGTTAAATGATAATCAATTTCGGAGCTACGATAAGTCTACCCGCATACACTGGAAAAACCTTGAGCTGATGGTGGCTTCAAAACACATCACATCACAGGGGCCATGCATAAATGACGTAGCATTTTGGGAGGTAGGGAGGGTATACCAAATTTGTGACGAAGTGTGACGAGGGGGAGGGTAGGGTTAGTAGTCGGGCGACGTAGCATTAAGTTTAAATTTTTTGACGGGCATCAAAACCTATTGATTAGAGAAAACAATTCAATGTTCCTCCATTCCCAAGAGAAATAAATTTAAGTTCACACAAGTTACTTTTCATGCGGTTTTTCATGATGTATATTTTACGATTCGTGGAATTACAAGCTTGCAAAAATACTGAAAGATTTTGTATGCGGATTTAATTTGCTGCATTAGTTAGTTAATGTTGCTAACTAATACACTTAGTTTGGTAGCTGAATTAAATTTTCTCTTCGGATTCAACTTAAATTAAAATTAGTAATTTAGATGAACGTATGCTTGTTAGAATCATTGGCAGCTGCAGGATTTCGAACTGAGAGAACTTCTCTTCATGCTCCCCATGACATATAAAATTCAAAACAAAACTATCAACACTATATTTGTCATGAAATGAGCTTATTTTTTTTCATCCTCCGGTCGCGTTGCACAGGATGAGGGGGGGGGGTAGGTAAATGCTACGTTATTTACGAGGGGGAGGTTATAATTTTGTGACCAAATGCTACGAGGGGGGTGGGAGGGGTCAAAAATCGTCGAAAAAAAGCTACGTCATTTGTGTACGGCCCCACATCACAATGTTCGAATATATGCTTAATAGATATGATTTGTTTACAAGAATCACAAATTGGAGGGTTTTCTTTAGACATTAAGTGCGAGTGGGTGTGAGTATGGGCTAGTCGTAATCTTGTTAGAACTACCGCATCTTTTTACATTTCTTATAAAAGAAATGTATAGAATTCGCTCAAACTTTCAAGATTTTTTCCGAGGCCCGGAGGGCCGAGTCTTATATACCAATCGACTCAGCTCGACGATTTGGGACAATGTCTGTGTGTGTGTGTATGTAACGGACAAATTCTCATTCGTGTTTCTCAGCAATGGCTAAACCGATCTTATCCAAACCAATTTTAAATGAAAGAACTAAAAAACAGTATGAACGCTATTAATTTGTTTTTGATTCTGATGTTTAGTTTCCAAGATATGAGTGTTTGAATGTGTAAAAATGGCGTTTTTTGCAGCATTTTTAAATTATCTGCCGAAATTGACATAATAGATTAACAATTTATATGTTTTTAGACAGCTTTAACGAATACCTTTCGAACAAGCTATAGATTGTTGAAATCGGACTATTATCAAAAGAGATATTTAACATTAAATGCGGACGAAAGATTTTTATCATTTCCCATTGCCAGAAATATGACCAAAAACATGTAATCTATTATTAACGCCAAAACGGCTTATTTAGGTCAATAGTATCTTCGGAGAATTTAATGGAGGTAATATGCCCTTTCTTTTGGTATTGTGCTTTTGCTGATTCATCCCCCTATGAGTGAGATATTTTCACAAATTTTCTTGGATGTGATTATATCGAAATGATGTCTTCAGCAAATTTGTAGCTCTTACTTTTGCAAATAACTTTACTGGAGACTTTAAATATCTATTTTGAATACTTTAAAAGTTATGGATTGTTGTTTGTGGATTACTCTTTGTCGCCTATTTATTGTTCAATATAGTAATAATCCATTGAAATAAGCTAAACATTATTACGATAAAACGAATTTTGTATTTCATTTTTCTATCTACAACCGCTAGAAATAATCACCGAACACTTCCAAGTTGTCTGGAAGGAACTTGATAACTTATCAGTGCAAAAATGTTCATTTGTGCGAACCTTCTGACTGCAATGTTTCTAACTTGTAACCATCAGATCGATCTGAAACATATCGGAAAATGAAAAGCGAAATAAATAACTCCAAGCAACGGCGTAGCCAAGAGAAGGTTTTGGGGTTTAACACCATACAACCCCCCCACCACACCCAAAAAAAATATTGGATTTAAGTTGAAAATTTATTGATGCAGACTGATTTAATTCAATATTACAATAACAATTATCTGACCTGTAGATTGATAACCTGTTGTTGTAAACATCATGAGGACTTTTGATAAATTGTCGGAATGGGGTCCTGATATGTAACTGATCTATTGGTCTTGATTTCACAGTTGTCTAATAGCATCAATATCAAATTCCTGCCTGAAAACATTCCAATAGAAAATTCCAGAGCTCTGTAATCAATCATAATCCTCAGATTTATTTTCAAATTGAGCTCGTTTTTGTAGAAATGTACTGTAATAAGGGTCTTTATTTAATAGGAAGTGAAGTTAAAATTGATTTAATGTCTATGAAACATAGAACTGCTCACCAAAAAAATGCATAACTTTCAACATCTGCAAAAAATGTTTTTGCCTTTCTCATTCACTCTAAAATTCGTCAATCTAATCCCGACCCGAGAGCCGAGTGTCATATGCCAATCGACTGAGTTCGTCGAGATCGGAAAATGTCTGTGTGTGTATGTACGTGTGTGTATGTGGAAAAAATGTGACCTCTGTTTCTCAGAGATGGCTGGACCGATTTGCACAAAGTTAGTCTCAAATGAAAGGTACAACCTTCCCATCGGCTGCTATTGAATGTTTTATTGATTGAACTTCCGGTTCCGGAGTTATGAGTTGAAAAGTGCAATCACACAGCAAATTCCCATACAAACGGAAATGAAAAATTTTCAAAATCAAATTTGTATTTTTGATGCCAAAGGACTTTAAAATGCATGAAACATTGAGATGTTTGACAAAAATTGACTTCTTTGGACTTTGGTACAGTTTTGTCTTTCTCATATAGAAAGGTTATGCAATCACTCTAAAAATCGTCAATCATACCGGCCCGGAGGGAGTATGCAGTGAGGGGTTGCTACTTTAAAATTAAAACTAGTTTAAAATTTCTTAACAAGTTGAAATTTTTCGGCAGAACCTGGACCTCCCGGATCTTTCTCCATGATCCGCCGCTGGTTTCAAGCGATGTTTCAGTATCACATAGTATCTCAAGATGGTGGCTGTCGATTCATTGTATGTATGTGAAAATCGTACTGAACATGTAATATTCATTTCCACCATTGTATTGAACATAACCAACCATGGAATCGTAGTCTGGACAAATGAGAAAAGCACAATTGCACCACTACGTGGATTAAAACAGGTTTTAATTTTGGGAATGCGTCGAGTTGAGACGAAACCGTAATAGGATTAATAATGGGGATAACACTTTCCGAATGTAGAGAGAAATTTATGAAAAGTGTCGATTTCCATTCGACTCTAGCAGGTCCTGATCGATTTTGATGAGCATTTGATTTTTGTTGTATGACCAATTATATGTATAGGTCAAATGTTTAAAAACAGTAATTTAAGGTCAAGATAGCATCATTTTGAAACCGCCAATTTCGGAGGTTTAGTATCTTCGATGAGTTTTACAAACGTTAAACAGCGCATCATTTGATAAAATAATTTTGACGGTATATCGTCCAAAAAGTATTTATGGTGAGTTTTCTCAGGTTAATATTCATGACTACAATAGTCTCAACAAATTCGCTAAAGACACGAACTCTGTTACTATTTTCTGAAAAATTAATTCTGCATAATTTTAAAACTTCAAAAATTACGGTTTCGGAACTATGCCGTTAGGACAGTAAGATCGATTTCACCAAACCCCCACCATACCGAATTTCTGGCTACGCCGCTGACTTCAAGTAAGTAGAAACAAAGTCGTTCTACACTCGTTCACAAAAAACTTCTTCGAATGCTGAATATATATTATAATACATTGAAACCCCGATTTTATCAGCCAAATATGAACATATGTTTGATGGGCTCTAGCAGACGAACAAGACTGAATTCGAGTAAATCCTTTCTTGAGCATGTTTCCCTTATGATGAAGATGGAAATATGCAAAAATAAAAAGTTCATCATAATCAGAAATAGTTATCAGACTTCATCAAGGGACGGGAAGAATATTTTAACAGCTTCAGTTTATTATAAAGAAAAAAAATTGCCCGATTTAGTCAATGTCCCCATTTTGTCAGCCTAAAATACGCCATGAGACTGATAAAAATGGGTCTCTATTGTATGTATTATTCACTGTGATTCACATTAATAGGTACATTTCATTTTTGGAGATTCACAATACTGGCTAGAGATGGAGCCAAAGTTGTCGTTCGAAGCGAGCGTGGTGTTCAGTATTCCCGCAATGTCCAAGACGTTAAGAAAGTGCCTGAACATCTGGAAGAGTTTGCTGATAACATTACTCAAGGAGGACATGTTGTGAGAACAAATATCACTGAATTTGACGATGAGCTTGAGCATTCAGAAATCGAACTTGATAATGCTGTAAAAGTAGGGGATGATAAAATTAATCGCCCAAGACGTAAAATAAGGAAACCGTGTAGGTTTGAAGATATGGTTCTTTATAGTATCTTCGAATAAGAGAGTTTCATTGCACCAGAACAGAACAAGCTGTAAAATGTAAATATATTCTGGGAATTTAACTCAAGATGTGTGCATGATCAGCAAATGGAGATCAGGTAAAAATATTATTATTTAATTAACCAAAAACTTCTATCATTATGGTAAAGTTATTCAACAGGACCTTGTAGCTGACCGGAACAGAAAAGGATATCTATAGGAACCTCGGGGCACTCAAAAATCACACAGAAGTTGTCGCAGAATAACAATTAAATGAATTGATATAAATATAGCAAAAAAAATGAGAATATCAGAAAATATGTTGTGTGAAATATTGTATTAAGAGTAGTAGACAGGAGTATTGTAGCAGTAAGCAGTGAAATAAAACAATAAATATATATATATATATATATATATATATATATATATATATATATATATATATATATATATATATATATATATATATATATATATATATATATATATATATATATATATATATATATATATATATATATATATATATATATATATATATATATATATATATATATATATATATAAATACAA
The DNA here is from genome assembly GCF_030247195.1 of Topomyia yanbarensis. Classification (NCBI taxonomy): domain Eukaryota; kingdom Metazoa; phylum Arthropoda; class Insecta; order Diptera; family Culicidae; genus Topomyia; species Topomyia yanbarensis. The sequence goes on along the minus strand of NC_080670.1, from coordinate 127,741,287 downwards.
ACTATTCTAGAATCCTGAAAGATTGTTCCCAACGTATGAATATCCCGGTTCGTAATTGACTCTTCAGCCTTGTAAATCCACTTGAGAAAGCGTCGCCTACTGTCCCCAGCGATAACAAGTTGCCATTAGCAACAGCAGCAATCCATTGCCTCCCCACCAACTCTTGAACGTAAAGCACGTGACCGCACACCTATAAAGCTGTTTGTAACAGCGCGGAGAAAGCCATTCCAACATCGAACGCCTTAGTGGACGGACAACCCAGCAGCAGCAGAGGCGAAGCAGTACGCCACCCAGCCAATCCAACAGAAGGCAAGCGAACGGGCCGATTCGCGCGTAGTGTGCGCGTCAACTGGTTACCACTGGAAGGCCAGCAATCTCGTGCTCGGCTTCCACCGCAGCAAATAGAACTAACCAGAAATCACGACAGGATACTATTTGCGAACTTCAATGGAATACTAGCAATATGGGTATCAAAATTCTTGGAATTGCATCAGTAGGCTGTATCTCGTGGTATTGGGAGCTTTTGGTGATTTGACCCCGGAACGGACATTCCGGAGCAGGTTCCCGTGGGGCCGAGAGTGACCATTCCATTCCAATTCCATTTTTAAAATTTCCATAGGGTCCTGTAACAATAAATAACAGACTTCCGAGACAATTTGAAGAGTTTTGATACTCATATTGCTAGGACATTATTTAAATTTACAAATAATACCCTAGTACTGGAACAGTATCCCGGAAAATCCGGATTACCCAGCACCAGATCCATTAAAGTGTCCAAATCGGATAAAGGAAACCATAGTTATGAGTATTTCAATTTGTGGGTACCCGGGTCCCCACGTTGGCCTGTTAAAGGTGTTTTTTGTTGGACACATAACAGTTAAAATCTCCGAGAATAATGTACGGTTCGGGTAATTGTTTTATTAGATTAGCGAGGTCGTCAAACAAAATGTTTTCATTTGGAGGAAGATAAACGTTACATAAATAAGATAAACGTTACATAACCAACGTCAATACACCACCGCGTGCTCTATCGTTTTAAGATACAAAACCACGTCCGTAAAGATCGAAATTTTTAAAAGAGGCTTGGTTTGTATGCTTTAAATGTGATTCTTGTATGCAAATTATCATTGGCTTATATTGTGCATACAAAAGTTTAATTTCTTGAAAACTATTAAAAAATCCATTGCAATTCCACAGCAACATTGAGTTTTTATATTCCATTACTAGAAAGAGAAGCTCCATCAGCAGATACAATACTACTACCACTCAAGGATATTTTTCATTTTCTTGATATCATTTTCATACTCGTTGAGATCATCCGTGTCTGGTGACAGGGGACGAGAAATCTTTGCTATTTGATAGTCCATGCAACTAGCATGGACTATCAAATTATTATCATCGATAACTGGACCAGAGTCCATTGTACTTGTCGATGCAGCCTGATTTATTGTAGTGGTAAGAGGGGATTTAAAGATGGAACTACTGGCATGTCATCTGTACATTTAATATTTGAGTTCTTTTCCTGACTGTTGCTGACTACTTCACTGTATGTGCTGGTGTGATTAGGGAATCTGATTTTGTACAACTGACGAGCTACCCTGACACTCACGTTTTCGGTTACCTTAATTCTCGTGATCTCCTGTTCGGTTTCAAAAACCTTGCATTTAAGGAACCATGATGCATGTTCTGAAGATCCACAGTTTCGACACAGTGTTGCTCCTGAGCAATGATCGGATGTGTGACCTACCTTACAACAGTTACTAAATACCTCTTCGTTTGAACAAAACTTGGATGAATGACCGAAGTACTGGCACTTGTAGCATCTCAGCGGTCGGGGAATAAAAAGACGAACACTCAGAACGAGATATCCGACTTTCACGCTTTCAGGAATTTCATTGGACTTAAATGTGAGAACATAGCTGTTTGTAGATATTAATATACCGTCTTTCTTCCGCTTCATGACTTCTACATTGCATACTCCTTGTTCTTGCAGTTCTTCCAGGATTTCCTCTTCTGTTGCGTATTTTAGATCAGCACACGTGACAATCCCTTCTGTCTGATTTAGTTTGATGTTTTCTTCGACTGTAACCTCCATTTCGAACATCATCTTGCAGCGAAGAAGTTGACCTTCAAGCTTTGGAAGTAAATCATTTGGTTTTTTCTTCCGTCCTCCTCCCTTTGGAGGAGCCATTTTGTTTCAACCAATCCTCTTCGGTAAGGTTGGTAATATACACAATACCACCGAAAAAAGACAATAGTAACTGATCTTTTGTGATTACGAGAAAAGAAGATAAAACTGTCGACTATTTCGAAGAGCACAAGAGGTATAGGATTATGTATTATATATATATATATATATATATATATATATATATATATATATATATATATATATATATATATATATATATATATATATATATATATATATATATATATATATATATATATATATATATATATATATATATATATATATATATATATATATATATATATATATATATATATATATATATATATATATATATATATATATATATATATATATATATTCCTCTGCAAGATTTGGTAGAATTGTTCCTAACCGAAAAATATTAGATGCATATTTTTTTTTATTTCGTCATTAGGGTATCGCTTTCCACGTTAGACTGGTTCAAAAAATCGTGATTTTTCGAAAGTTGAATTCATGGGTTATAAGTCAAATGAAAGGTATTTAAGTGCAGTTTCAAGAAAAAAAAATTAAATAATAAAACTATTCTAGAGAGCAGTAAAGTTAAAAAAGTGAGTCGTTAAAAAATAGACTGTGAAAGGAGTTGTGATACTAGCAGGTAAATGTGTAGCAATGAAATCGTGTGTCAGGTTCTTATGCAGTTTTGTATTTTATACAGCCACACTCCGGTGGCGAATCCATCTTGGGTTTTATCGCTGCGGGATCGAAACTCGGAAAATCGTGGATTACGAGCGAGTGCGATTTTAATCACTTTCCGTCCGTGCAGGATCAAATCGCCAGTGGTATCTGGCTTAGATTACCCTGGGTGTACCTATCGCCTCGTGGTTGCGTACCACTATAGGTATATTCGGAGAGCGTTGGTCATCGGTTAAAGTTACTCGGCCCACGGGCGTCACACGCTGCACGTGATAGTCGGATTCGTGGCATGGTCCTCTAGGGGAAAGACTACCAACGCCAGAGTGATCAGCCCGACTCACGTCCCAAAATCGGAGGCCCTCCGTACGATACCACCTCGTTAGCGCAGCTCGGCAAGGAAATCACGCCGATAGGCATCGAGCGTTCGATTACAACCCAGAAAACCCCACCGTAAGTGAATTTCCACCATCATCGCCACTCACCACCGTTTGCTACCTGTGGGCGAACATTGTCGACGCATCGTTAGCAGCAACCATCGGTCTCAAAAGGGGAGTGACGTCACGAGCAGGGACTGGGTAACAGTTAGCTCTTGCAGGAGGCAGAGCAGGGGATTGTAAATAAACTTTTTGAAAAAAAAAAAAAAAAAAAACAAACGAAGTCTCGCCAATTTTTAAACTTTTTCTTTTTTTTATTTGCCTTCAATAAACTATTATTTTTCTCTAAGTTACTTCTTTTAATTATTTAGATAGGTAGAATAAGGTAGTGTTTGGGAATTATTGGAATTGGACTTGGGAACATTGTTTGGGTCATTGGGAAAGAAGTTGAGGTGGTTTTACGTTGGTGGGTCAAGACATCGCTAGCTGGGCACTATTGACCGGAGTTCTTGGCAGACGACTTCGTCGTCTGGCGCGAGGCCGAGAATTTGAGGACCCCTAAAAAGAGCCTCCTTACAACTTGGCGAGTTCCCCGGGGGCATCAGAGAGATTCTATGAGAAACCGGCCGACCACAAAATATGACCAAACTGACGAAACTTTGAAGTTGGGTTCAGTGTAAGAATCTCCTTGATTTTCTCTGAGAATTGCAATGTTTTGATACAACAGCAATTTTTTAAAAAGGCGTAGACATTTCTACGTACATTAATTTCAATTTTTTTGTTCGATTATTGTATTGTATACAGCAAAACTTTCTGAGAACGACATACAGGGAATGAATATTTCTGAACAAAAAAAATACACACTGAAAAAATGCTGTGTCATTTTTCTATAAAAATAAAAATTTGTGTTAAAAATTTAAATTGCAAAAAAACCCATTTTTTCTAATTTTCAATATTTTGTAAACAAAAACCGAAAGAGCACAGGAATATTCTGAATATGATTGTATGATGGAGAACTTATCGATGAAAAAGTTTTCTAACAATAACTTTATACATATTTTTAAATTCCATACTGATTGACACACAAAATTGTAATTTCATTACAGAATATAATTTTAGGTATCGTTTTAAATCAAAATACATATAACAAATTTTTTCCAAAATGCGATAGTTTTCGAGATATTTGGAATTTTGTTTCACCATAAACAGTTAATTGTGATTGCATAAAAAAAAGTTATTCATGGTACCCTATCATAAAATGTCAAAAATCTAATGTTTATCGTTTTAGAGACGCAAAAGAAACTTTTTCAGTGTATTTAGATCATGGAGAAGCTTTCAATAAAAAGTTTTCCTAACAACAATTTTTGACATATTTTGATAAATCATACTATTTGCAGTAAAAAATACCATTTTATTTTTTAATGTAATTCTAAAGGCCATTTTGAATCAAAATGCTCCTAACTAAATTTTCAAAATTTTCTAAAATGTGGTATTTCTCGAGATATTTTAAATTTTGTTTTAATAACACAAATCTTTTGTTGTATCACGACCATTTCAGAAGTTATTCGCATTTCTCCATCAAAAACAATAAGTTTTTCAAAAGGCCCATAATATTTCCTGTAACTTTCTCTTTGACATTAAGGCGATATTGTAAACCATTTGGAAGTTATACGAAAACAATTAAAATACTATTCAAGCACAGCGTTTGATGATTGAACTAAACAGTTCATACCGGCTTGAACCTTCGTTCGAACCGGTCTCAAATCTTGATAGCTCCTTGTTTACCTAGACTTTTTCAACAGCAACAGTCTTTCTCAAGGCTACCTATATTTTCGCTCGATCAGTCTTTCTCAAGACTACTTATATTTTTTCGACAATTAGTCTTTCTCAAGACTACCTACTTTTTCTACTCAATCAGTCTTTTTCAAGACTAAAACATTGTTCAAGAACAATTCAGCCTAAAGAAATATTTAATTATTCCAACATGCCTGGGTCCTCCCAGAAAGGCCGTGTGCCAAAAATTAAAGCTAAACGGAAAAGGGTATCTTCTCCACCCGAAAATTCAATTGACTGCAGCAACTCATTCGATGTTTTATCCGAATGTGAAGCTGATGAAATTTCTAAATTTCCTCGCATTGCGCATAATGCCAATGAGAAGAAAACGCAATCACCTCCGCCTATAACAGTGATGATCTCCGTCTTCAAAGCCTTTCGAACTGAGCTTTCGACGTTCCTTCCGGACGTGAAAGTCTCATTTCAGATTGGCCGAAGAGGAGAATGTCGAGTTACAGCGGAGGAACTGATTGGCCACAAACGACTAATCCAGTATCTTACGGAGAAGTTGTATAAATTTTAGTCATATGATTTCAAGACAGATGGACCATTCAAGGCTGTCTTGAAAGGGCTACCACAAGGTCAAAGTTTGGATGAAATAACCAACGAATTGAAAAATTTACTTGGCTTTTCTCCTTCACAAGTTATTCTTATGAAGAGAAAGGCTAGCGGCGATAACACGTCAATATGCTCTGGAATTATCCAGGAGCTTTATTTAATTCATTTCAACCGTAATGAGGTTAATAATTTGAAAACATTTGAAAAAACACGTTTTATGTTCCACTTGCGAGTAAAGTGGGAATATTATAGACGACATGGGGGCAGATTTCAAAATATGACCCAGTGTCGTATATCCCAAGGTTTTGGGCACGGCACAAAATATTGTCATTTGGATTCCAAATGTGTGATCTGTGGTGATAAATCGCACACGAAAGATACTTGTCCGGTGAAAAAAACCACAAAAAGTTTCAAATGCGCTAATTGTAGCGAAAATCATGAATCGAATTTCTGGGGTTGTACTGTTCGAGAAAAAATTATAGATTCTCGTTCTAGACAACAAAAACAACAAATAAAAAATGTACCTACTTTTTCAGGTACACTTTAAGAATACACGCCCAAACGTGTTAATCCGATTCAAAATAGATTAACAACTTCTTCTACCTCCGTCACACCATCCTACAATGGTGTGTTATCTTGTGCTTCAGTGGCAGGTAACAAGGCCAAAATAACGGCTACCGTTACCACGCCTACAAACTCGTTTGCACGCTTCCTTTAGTCCAATGTATCTAAGTAGCGTAGGGGAAGAAAAATTAAAATACTTGCAGTACACTATGTTACCTAGATGATTGCTATGTTAAATTCTACCTCCATGTTTGAAGCTTTTCAAGTGGGATAGGAATTTGCTAACAAAATTGAAATGAAATTAAAGTTTAACAATGACTTTAAATAATCATTTAAATTTCTTAAATTGGAATGCTCGTTCATTAAAAACGTGCGAAGACAAATTTTTCAACTTCTTGCGGATACATATTGTGCATATACCCGTTGTGACCGAAACTTTTTTAAAACCAAATATTTAATTGAAGAGTAACTCTAATTTTGTTATTCATCGATTTGATCGAATTGTTGGCTTCGGCGGAGGAATCGCAATATCGGTTAATCGCAGGATCAAACATTTCGTTACACCGCCTCTTGACACCAAGGTGATCGAGAGTTTGGCTATCGAAGTTGAAACTGATCTTGGTATCATTTTTATTGCTGCAGCCTATTTGCCTTTTCAGTGCACTGGCGAGCAAATTAATTTCTTGAAAGGAAACTTACAAGAAATTGGTCGAAATTCTTCATAATCGGTGATTTTAACGCCAAACACCGAGCCTGGAATAATGCTCAAAGCAATTCCAACGGTAAACTACTTTTTAATGATTGCTCTGCTGGTTATTATTCAATTTTGTTCCCGGATGGTCCTACGTGCTATTCGTCTGTAAGGAATCCATCAACAATTGATTTGGTTTTGACTGATAAAAGTCACCTTTGTAGCGAATTGATTACACATGCCAACTTTGATTCTGATCAACTTCCAGTAACTTTTTCACTTTCTCAAGAAGCTGTTTCCAATCCTATTAGCTCAGTGTTCAATTATCACAAAGCGAATTGGGAAAGGTACAATACTTATATTGAGAATAATTTTAATCATGACCTTGATTTACAAAATAAAGCTGACATTGATACGGCATTGCAAAATTTCAGTAATTCTATACTGCTGCTCTACGCATAATTGTCCCAAGTGTATAGGGAATCCCATAGCACATGGGACATTTATGCGTATAGTGGCAGTATAGTTGATGCTAGAAATTTATCAGTACCAACAAAATTTAATACTCCTATTATTGACGACGATCTTCAACTTCTGATTCGCTTGAAAAATGTTCGAAGACGTCAATATCAACGTTCTCGTGATCCTGCTTTGAAATGTATCTATCAGAATCTACAAAAAGAAATTAAGCATAGATTCACACTCTTAAGAAATGAAAATTTCGCGAAAGAGGTTGAACAAATCTAGCCAAATTCTAAACCTTTCTGGAAACTTTCTAAGGTTCTTAAGAAACCTCAGAAACCAATTCCAGCTTTGAAGGAAGGTGACCACTAGGGTGGGACAAAAAATAGAATCTAGCTCCGAGGAACTTTTCAGGTACCATTTGGGTCCTAGAACAGCTGTGCAAGTTCTTAGCTCGATCCCTGAAACTATATTTTTGCGCCCACTGTTTAAAGTTTACATGGGATTTCGTATGGGGAAATCTGCTTTTGCAAAATAATTCTTCCAAGAGTCGCCCGTTATCTCTTAAAAATAAATAGATGACGGATTTTTATAGAAAATTTGTCAAGGAAACAAAGTCTAGAAGACCACGAAACGATCCGATACTTGTGGAAAAAGTTATTAAGCAGAAACCGATTGATGGTCTGACGATTGACAAAATATTCATTTTTTCTAGCACCACTGCTGTTGGTTGCCCAATTATATGCAATTTTGTTTTGATCTTCTTTTAATTTATCTAAATCATGTATGTTACTATGTTTTAATTGCCACAAGGTTCTACTGTATCCATTTTGTTGGCTATTTTCGGCAAATTTGAGACTAAGAGAAACGAAAGCAATGAAATTGAAAGACGGATAGGTATTCTAGAGCGAATCAGTCGTGGGCGCAAAAATATAGTTTCACCGATCGAACCAAAAATTTGCAGAGTTGTTCTGGGAGCTAAATGGGACTCAAAAAATTACTCGGAGTGAAATTTTATTTTTTTCATGTAACCATGTCCCACTCTAGTGACCACATAGGGTAACAGGGGTATTTTGGACCGCTTTAGGAAGTCATGAGAAAAAAATCTGAAAAAATACGGCTTGGCTACGTAATTTGGATCATTTAACATGGCTAATATGTACGGGCTTATCATTTTTTGGATAAGTAGTGTTCTAAATAGTCAAATAAACGTAAATACTTGGGAAAAATGAAAAATCGTTAACGCGCATTTTTCTTATTTTGGACCACTCAACTTTATTTTGAACCGTAAACAAAGCATATTTTGGACCATCGAATCCTTTGTGCCATTGCTGCAAACATATTTTGTATAAATCTCGAAACAGATTTTGGACCATCTAAATAGCATAGCATAGCATAACAAAAACGACCGCAATCATCATGTGTGGCTGGTACAGTGACATCTTTGTATACAATAGTATAGTTCACTACACACTTGGCCATGTCCTTACGATCGCCAAAGGGAAGGAAATGTTAATTGAATACCTGCTTAAGAAGATGTGGGAAACTCACACAATCACCATAGGCATTACGGATGTTAGAATTGGTTAGTAGGGAAGAGAATTGAGATGTGGGTTTGGAGTTATTTATATAATATTCAACTATATGGATAATAAAAATTAATTATAAATTAGATTTATCTCACCAAATTCACTTGGCTGGTCTGTAACAGGTGCAGGCTTCCGAAACCACCGTTATGGCACTTTTCCCGAGCATTCCACTTAGATGGGATACCGCAACAATAAAAAATGACACTAAATCCAAAAAATGACACCAGCAGATTTTGGACCATCTAAATGTTCACATATCTTACTTTGTAGGATGAATTTGTACATGATTGACTAAGAAGTGCTTTTCTAGGAACAAAAAGTGAACTTTTTTTTAAATGCAGAGTAGATATGCAAAGAGCTGTCAGAGTTGATTGGGAGCATGGCGATAATATGTTATCGTTTGGAAATAGCTCACATATTTTGGACATACCCAAAATAACAATTTCCATACATCTAATTGCTTTTTTCAACCTAAAATCAATTTCTTATACATTTTATAAGCATGGTAACGATATTTGCATGATTGAAATGTTTACACTTTAGAAATAATAACTCTTCGATGTTGGTTACAACAATGCTACCTCCTCCTGATTTTGGATCAGTTCAGCTGAAACGTGAAAACACGATTAAAAATTTTCAATTCATTGCTTCCAATTAAACCATTTCACTCAGAATATAACGGGAGGTGCTTTCTAACATGATAATTTAAGTGTTACATTAGCAATATTTCAATTTGTTATGAGCTTTAAATGGAAAAATGTACAAATCATCGTCAGGTGGTCCAAAATATGGTACTGGTCCAAAATACCCTCGTTACCCTACTTCTTACAAACAAAAAAAAAAGCTCAAAAACTTGCTCAGTAGTTTGAAAGCGTCCATAATTTTAATCTCAACGTTGTGAGTCCTATTGAAACCGAAGTCTTACAAAAATATGAAAATGTTTCAAATCAAGTATTGTTTCTAGACGATATTGTTGAAACAAACTATGATGAGATCAAATCCATCATGAAAAAGTTAAAAACTATGAAAGCTCCAGGTTATGATGGAATTTTCAACATTCTTCTTAAAAACCTTCCCGAAATCACCATGAGATACTTGGTCAAAATATTCAACAAATGTTTTGAATTAGCATACTTCCCTGAAAAATGGAAAAATGACAAGGTTATTCCTATTTTGAAGCCAGATAAAAACCCAGCAGAAGCATCTAGCTATCGACCAATCAGTTTACTCTCTTCTATTAGTAAATTATTTGAAAAAAATCACTAGAATGATGTCACATATCAATGAGAATTCTATTTTTCTTCCTGAGCAGTTTGGACTTCGTATTGGACATTCAACTACTCATCAACTTGTGAGAGTAACTAACATGATAAAGGCAAATATCTTAGAGGGCTAGTCCGCTGGAGTTGCTCTTCTAGACATCGAAAAAGCTTTCGACAGTGTTTGGCACAAAGGATTATTTGCCAAAATGTATGATTTCAATTTTCCAATTTACACAATAAAGATAATTAAAAATTATCTTACTAACCGTACCCTACAGGTTTCTTATCAAAATTGTAAATCTAATAAGCTTCCAAATCTACCTACAGGCTGTAAACCCTCTTATAAATAGGCAATCTTCAATTGCAACGATTAGCTCTCTTTATAGTTTATTAGTTAGTTTATAAGATTTGTTTAGCTCCAAGTAGGTTTAAAACATCCTACTGAAAAAAAACTTAACTGCGAAAGCATATTATACACTAATAATAATTAACTGACTCATGTAAACAATAGAGATGAAAAGTCACCACTTGTGGCTGAACACCCAATATACTATATTAGAAATGTAATGCAAACAAAACAATATAATCAAATAGAAAATAATATATAAAAAACTAAATAGTTCGATCATATTTTGGTTGTTTTCCTGTAGCTTTCAAATGGGTTACAATATCGCCTTAATAACAAAGAGAAAGTTATTGAAAATTTTATGGGCCTTGCGAAAAAATTATTGTTGTTGATTGAGAATCGCGAATAACTAATGAAAAGTCACAATAAAACAAAATAATTGAGTTGCTAAAACAAAATTTAAAATATCTCGAGAAATACCACATTTTAGAAACTCTTTGTTATGAGCATTTTGATTTAAAATGGCTTATATTCAAAAATAAAATTGTATTGTTGACTGTAAATAGTATGAATTATAAAAAATGTCAAAAGTTGTTGTTAGGAAAACTTTTTTATTGAAAGCTTCTGCATGATCCAAATACATTGAAAAAAATTCCTTTTCGTCTTTAAAACGATATACATTAGATTTTTGACATTTTATGATGGGGTAACACGAATAACTGTTAAAAAGGGCAAAATCACACGAATTAACTGTTTATGTTGGAAAAGTTCCAAACATCTCGAAAAATATCGCATTTTGGAAAATTTTTGTTAAATGCATTTTGATATCAAACGATTCTTAGAAATATATTCTGTAATAAAATTACAGTTTTGTATGTCAATCAGTATGGAATTTAAACACATGTATAAAGTTATTGTTAGAAAACTTTTTCACCGATAAGTTCTCGATCATACAATCACATTGAAAATGTTCCTTTTCTCTTTCTGTTTTTATTCACGAAATATAAAAATTTTTGTTTTTATGAAAAATGTCACAACATTTTTTCCAGTGTATATTTGTTCATGCAGAAATATTCATTCCCTGTAACTCGTTCTCAGGAAGTTTTGCTGTATAAAATAAGGTAATCGAACATTTTTTTTTGAAATTAATGCACGTAGAAATGTCTACGTCCTTTTAAAAAAAATACTCTTGAGTTAAAATAATCTTACTGATAGTAGAAAATGTTTAGTATTCCATGCCGGTGAAATGTGTTAAGTTTCATTGGAATCTAAAATGGTCGGCCACGATTATAAAGATTTTCGGACGGATCTTCATGGAACTCCTCATCATAAACCGTCATAGGATGCCAATGTGGTCAAAGCTACTTTGAATGATCATTAGGGGAGAGTGATGAAACTTGATCGATCGGGATATTTGATTCCCAGGCCATATCTCATAATTTATACGAATAAAGCTATCACGATATAAAAAGAAAATGAAATATATGCTCGTTTATGATGTTTAAAAAACAAATCTGATGTATTAAATGTGGTTTGGAAAAGTTATGTAATATTTTAAAAAATATGTGTTTAACCTTTACAGTACCAAGCTAAAATTTTTCTGAAAATTTTGTTTAAATTTTGCTCTCATTTCGTCAATTTTTGACCGAATTGGATGGAACTGGCTTTAAAAGATCTGGAATTTAGTCCAGTTTCTATATACCGAGTAGTGTTCAAATCCGTGGACCGGTTCCGGAATTAATCCGAATTCCCTTGGGGTATATCCGGCATCCCAGTGGGGTGACTGACGAGTTTTGAAGAAACATCCCATAAATTTAAGTAATTGTATTTTGAAATGTGCTACATATGACTATTTCCCATTGATCCTTCACAATAGACATGAATTGGACCAATCTTGGCCACCGGAGAACTGTTCCGGGAGAACCTAAGAAAATGTATATATTTTTCTATCATTCCAGCGATTTGGGTTCATAGCTTTATACGAAATGCGAAGTTCTTCCAATCATACGGTTCTACAGCTCCCTCAAGGCCATTCCGGCACCGGTTCCGTACGGATGGACATTTGACGCCATTTTGAAAACCAAGATGGCGGCTTCCGGTTACCACAAAACAGTGAAAACCACCATCAATATGGGTGTTATTTGAAAGAGAACGGCCAGCAAAAGCCGGAAATTGACAATTGACGCCATTTTGAAAATCAAAATGGCGATTTCCGGTTACCACAAAACAGTGAAAAGCATCATCAATATGGGTGTCATTCGAAAGGGAGTGGTCAATAGAAGACAGAAATTGATTTTTGACGCCATTTTCAAAACCAAGATGGCGGTTTCCGGTTATCACAGTGCAGTGCAAACCGCCACCAATAATGGCGTCATTGTAAAGCGCTAGCGATCAGCAAAAGCCGGAAAATGATTTTTGACGCCAATTCGAAAACCAAAATGGCGGGTTCCTGTTCCAAAGAAACAGTAAAAACCGTCATCAATATGGGTGTCATTAGAAAAGAGATGGTCACTTGAAAACCAAGATGGTAGCTTCCGGTTACCACAAAACAGTGAAAACAACCATCAATGTGGGTGTTATTTGAAGGAGGAAATTTATAATTGACGCCATTTTCAAAACCAAGATGGCGGTTTCCGGTTACCACAACAGTCAAAAGTATTGTCAATATGAGTGTCATTCAAAAGGGGGGGGGGGGGGGTCAATAGAAGACAGAAATTGATTTTTTCGCCATTTTCTAAGCAAAGATAGCGGCTTCCGGTTTCCACAAGGCAGTGAAAACCACCGTCAATAATGGTGTCATTGTAAAGCGGGTGGTCAGCGAAAGACGAAAATTGGTTGTTTACGCCATTTTGAAAACCAAGATGGTGGCTTCCTGTTCCAAGGAAACAATGAAAACCATTGTCAGTATGGGTGGCATTTGAAACGGGGTGATCAGTAGAAGACGGGAATTGATGATTGACGCCATTCTGAAAACCAAGATGGCGGCTTCCGGTTTCCACAAAACAGTGAAGACTGTCATCAAGATGGAAGTCATTTGCGAGTGGATGGTCGGCAGATACGGATATTGATTGACGCCATTTTGGAAAGCAAGATGGTGGTACCACAAAATAGTCAAAATCATCATCGGTATGGGTTTTATTTAGAAATGAACGGTCACCCAAGTAGCAATTTTTATTTCAACAACTATTTCACACCAACAATAAGTATGTGCTGTTGTGACAGACAACTAAGTTTCTTCGTGACTCAAAAGGTACAGATTTAGACTAATTTTCAATATAGTTCAGCGAAACTTTTAAAACTTGCTCCCGTTTCGTAGTCATTACTATGCGAGAATAACCGAATTAAATCATATTGTTGTCAATATGTTGAACGCAGATCTCAACAAGATAAGTTCATTCTTGCTGATGTTCACATGGGCTATCAATCGGCAATATTATTATAATAATAATTTTCGATAGGGACATGTGTATTTTTCCTCGTTCAATACTGCGGATCGTGATAGTGCGTTGCATTGGAGATGTATTTGTTGATTCACGCGTTCGTGGTTGGTGTCGGCTACATAGTGTGGTATACGTGCAGGTGTGTGGGGCTTCTTCGATGACTTCATCGTTTATGGAGTGATTGCTGGCCTCAATTAAAGCAGTGGATGATATCAAGAAGTTTTGACTCGTGAGCCGCTGCCGAATAATGTGCTGGGGGAACGACGGCGACTGGGATGCCGCGGTTGCCTACTTTGTTTTTTACTTTGTAAGTAAGGGTTTTCCACTACTCGGGTTCTTGTTTGCCCGGCGTACCCTTCTTTTCAGGGCGGCCTAGGTGTTTCTACAGAATTACGGATTTTCGTTTCACAACAAAAAAAGGTAAATAAACTAATAGATTTACCGACTTTTATTCCACCAAATCTCCTCTTTGCTGCACTCTGTCGATGAAGTTGATCAGCTGCTTCTGACGATGGCGGGAAGGCTGGCGGTTTCTTCTGACCGGCCGGGAACACAACGGCCGCGTTCTCCTGCTGGTGTCGTTGGCTGCGCCGGCAGCGGTCCTTGACTTTTAGCTAGGGAGGTGAGCTTGGCTCCTTTGTTGGAACCTCCCTAGCGACGATGGCGAATTATCGCCGGATCTACTCGCTCCCCGCGAGAGATCTCAGAAGTCACCGCAGTGTACTTCCCAGGGTGCACCTTTGGCCACCCTGCTTCGCTCTCCTTGAAGCTTAGCTGTGAAGGAGAGCTAGGCTCGTTCGGCTGATCCTTCACAGCGAAAGCGGAATAGCGTCTTCTGGGTCCTTTATACTTAGCCGGGGAAGCGAGTTGCTCCTTGGCGCTTAGCTTCCTTTTCCGGCGACCCGACACCAAAACACTTGAGTACCCGAACCACGGGTCGGCACTTTTCGAACGGGATTGTCACCATCGCACACGCGCACTTCACCGCACTGGTTATTGTGGCCGGAAACTGTCCCGGAAAAACAAAAAAACTCGGGGCGTCTGTTCGATGCCGTGGTCCGTCACTATCTAAAAACCTCGATGGCCGCCTTCTCCACGACACGAAAAAACAAACACCAACACCAAAAAACCGTACCGCCGCATAGCTATGTGTAGCATATCCAGCACACTTATTGCAGCAAGAGGAGAGCGGTTGCCTATCCAACCCCTTTGTTTCTTGTATACAAACTTAAAACAAAAATTAGTACACCTATCTGATTACACAAAACCGTTCGACGATTGTAAGGACGTGACCCCTATCGGCCTACCTCTGAGTCGATTCCTAGTCCCACCAGGAGTACTTGCTCTAAATTTGAAGCAAATCGGACAAGTCTAGCTACCGGACCAACGTGCCTGAACTTTGTATGGGATTTTTCGACAATTTATATGAAGAAAACCCACTAGCTCGCATTTTCACCGCTAGGTGGCACAGTATGCATCGAATTATCACTGTAAGTGAAAATAAGAAATATAATTTAATTGTGTACAACTTTGTCGAAGACTGCTAGTCAATTTGGCTTTGTTAAAAGAAGTTATCAAACTTTTAGCGAAGTGGTGTCTGAGTCAGTTTTGCATGGGGCCGGTACTAGGTTCTAACAAACTAAACATTTTTGTAGAATAATGGTTAGATTTAGCTGAATAGTATGTTCGGAAGAATTGCAATACATAATACGAGTTATGTCTTGGTTAGAAAATTTTAGTGCCACCTGTAACCGCATAGATGGCGCCAACACTAACTTTTCAACGGAGAGAGATAGAAATTAGGTGTCTTCTACAAATATCACCGGTTCTATTTACTATAGAATCCATTCGAAAAATGGTTTTTGAAGAAAATTGCCCAAGGAGCTTAACTTTTCGCGGCAGTGATGCCAACTATGCGATTTTTTCAGTTAAATATTAAAAGTTTTTTTTTTCTTATTACAAATATTTTAATTTTGAAGATTCTAATACCATCGTGTTCTGTAGATATTTTTACATAAAAACACGTATAATCTCAATATAATTTGAGCGCATCCTGAGATGCACTGTTTTGAAGGGAAGAACTCGAATTTTTCTCATATAAAAATCCATTTTTATTGGCCAAAATTGAGAAAATCTTCAAACAGTCATAAAAATTGACCCTGATCTGCTAAAAAGCAACCAAAAACGTAATTTTTCATAATTTCTCGTCTACTTCACGATAAATTATGTGTGAACTTAGAATACTCAAGTTAGTTTTTTTTTATTGTTGTGCGCCTGCGATTTTATATGGGAAATAGCGTTTTTTTGCTTCAAAATATCGCTGATTTGCTATTTGGCTGAAAAAATCGGATAGTTGGCAGCACTGCCGCCAATAACTAATATATTTTCTAAAGTCCTTGAACAATTTTCTTCAAAACCCATCTTACGGTTTGGTTCTAGAGTAAATAGAACCGGAAATATGTTCAAAAGGAAATCAAAAGTTTTGACAATTTGCCAAAACGGGGGGGGGGGGGGGTGCTCCTATTGCCCGAGGGGTGATTGAATAGACACAAAAATTTGGGTTTTTATATATTGGCCCTAGATGAGCAATTCCTCCAAATTTGATTCAAATCCGCGAAGGTCGATTACACGTGCCTTGATCACTGCGCGTGGAATGACCCTTACATAGAATACATGGGAATTGAGAGGGACCATCAAGCCACCTGATTGAAACGATTTGGGCAAGAAGAGTGGAGTAGCCAGATTCTTGCTGCTAACATTTCGTGAACATTGCGCAGGATTTTCTCCCCGCCTATTGAGGCTACTTTTTATAACAATGGCTTGCATTGTAATTGGCTTATATGGTCTTGTTATTGGAAGCAAAAGCTTCCGTAGTACATGTAAGCGAAGTCACTTTCCGACCACGCAATTCCTTTTTGGCCCTTCGTACAGTAGCATGCTGAGTATGGTCAGAGATGCTTGAACACATCATGCTTTTCGTGTAAAGATTGCTCAGTGCTATGGAGAGTGTTCCTGTTACAAAGGTGGTAGTACCACCGCCACCACTACATCCACTGGCCACCCCTTTCAAATGACACACATACTTATGGTTTTCACTGTTGTTTGTAGTAACCGGAAGCCACCATATTGGTTTTCGAAAATGGCGTCAAAAATCACTTTATGACTACCTCTTTCTGATACCTATACTGATGATAGTTTTCGCTGTTTTGCAGTAACAGGAAACCGCAAACTTGGTTTTCAAAACTGCATAAACAATCAATTTCGTCCTTTTTTCTCACCAATCCCTTTCAAATAACACCTATATTGATGGTAGTTTTCACTACTTTTTGGAAACCGGCAGCCGCCATCTTGGTTTTCAAAATGGCGTCAATCATCAATTTCCGTCTTCTGCTGACACACCCCTTTCAAATGACACCCATATTGATGACGGTTTTCACTGTTTCTTTGGAACATGAACCCGCCATTTTGGTTTTCGAATTGGCGTCAAAAACCAATTTCCGGCTTTTGCTGATCGCTAGCGCTTTACAATGACGCCATTATTGGTGGTGGTTTGCACTGCACTGTGATAACCGGAAACCGCCATCTTGGTTTTGAAAATGGCGTCAAAAATCAATTCTGTCTTCTATTGACCACTCCCTTTCGAATGACACCCATATTGATGATGCTTTTCACTGTTTTGTGGTAGTCGGAAATCCCCATTTCTTTTCAAAATGGCGTCAATTATCAGTTTCCGGCTTTTGTTGACCGTTCTCTTTCAAATAACACCCATACTGCCCATAACAGCATAAGAGTCCCATGTTGAAAACAGCAAGCCGAGAAAAACGCTGTTCAAGATTGTCCCATCCATTGAGCCAAATGGATGGGACAACCATGTTTTGGTATTTTTTTAATATGTTCTGAACAAACCCGGTAATCTCATTTGTGCAGTGTGATTCAGTGGTGATACAGAATACAATCCAACGGATAACTCATTTTCGACAAACATCCACATGGGACTCTTATGCGTTTATGGGCAGCATATTGATGGTGGTTTTCACTGTTTTGTGGTAACCGGAAGCCGCCATCTTGGTTTTCAAAATGGCGTCAAATGTCCATCCGTACGGAACCGGTGCCGGAATGGCCTTGAGGGAGCTGTAGAACCGTATGATTGGAAGAACTTCGCATTTCGTATAAAGCTATGAACCCAAATCGCTGGAATGATAGAAAAATATATACATTTTCTTAGGTTCTCCCGGAACAGTTCTCCGGTGGCCAAGATTGGTCCAATTCATGTCTATTGTGAAGGATCAATGGGAAATAGTCATATGTAGCACATTTCAAAATACAATTACTTAAATTTATGGGATGTTTCTTCAAAACTCGTCCGTCACCCCACTGGGATGCCGGATATACCCCAAGGGAATTCGGATTAATTCCGGAATCGGTCCACGGATTTGAACACTACTCGGTATATAAAAACTGGACTAAATTCCAGATCTTTTAAAGCCAGTTCCATCCAATTCGGTCAAAAATTGACGAAATGAGAGCAAAATTTAAACAAAATTTTCAGAAAAATTTTAGCTTGGTACTGTAAAGGTTAAATCCATCTCGAAGATCTTATCACAATTTTTTTGAACGGTTGTATTAGAACTAATTAGTTATGAATATTTTCATGTTCGATCACTTTCTAAGGGCTTTTGTCTAGGAAAACACGTTTTTCGAATAAAAAGTTTCACAAAACATACAAAAAAAATAAATTTTGTTAACTTTATACAATAGGTATCTTCGATCCCTGTAACACTAGGTATTCTTGATCCCTATCATTAGTTCTCTCAAGCACTTTCGAAATGTATAGAAATAGAAAAACATAATTTTCATAAAGTACCTGGTACAATCAATTGACCTAAAATGTTTTTTCCGTGAACAAATCATGTTATAAGTTATTGAAGGTTGAAAAAGCCAGTTAATCAGCACAGATATAATCGAAAAAAAAAATTGTCTTGACTTTCTGCTGTGGTGAAAGTTTGTCGTGTATCTAAAAAGGTAGCCTTATTGATTAATTTGTCAGGATAGGTGGGTAGCTGAACTTTTGTGTCTATAGGTCATAGTATGCTTTGTTTCTTTAGCCCTAGTAGGTGGGAGATTAAGTTACCACACGTTTTTACAAAAATCTCGTTTTGGTATGATTTTCAAAACTGTTCATATTACTGACAGGACATAGTATTCGGATTTACACATTATTCATAGCTCTTACAATTCGAATTGACTACAAGATGGCGAAATTTGCAATTAAAATTTTTATTTCATTGAAAAGTTATGAGAAAAAAACAAAAGGGGTATCAAGCGTACCCACTCTCCCATAGTGATCTAGACCTGTAAATCAAAGTAATGTTGCACCCTTTTTAATATGCATTACATTATTTGGACATCATGGTGGTACCAGTTTATATGGGAATTTGCTGTGTGGCCGCACTCTTCAACCGGTAACTCCGGAACTGGAAGTCGGATCAATTAAAAATTCAATAGCAGCTTATGGGAGCGTTACACCTTTCAGACGAAACTAAGTTTGTAAAAATCGATTCAGCCATCTCTGAGAAAAGTGAGTGTGAGTTTAAATGACACACACATACATACACTCAGACATTTCCCAGTCTCGACGAACTGAATCAAATGGTACATGACACTCGGCCCTCCGGGCCTCGGGTAAAGAGTGGATTTTTAAAGTGGTAGCCTTTCTTTTTATGAGAAAGGCAAAACATACGCACACCCACAGACATTTGCCGATTTCGACGAACTTAGCCGAATGGTAAAGAATGGACCTCTGGGTCGGGATTAGGTTAACGATGTCCAGAGTGATTACATAACCTTCCTATATGAGAAAGGCAAAACAGCAATAATAACAATTTTCTTCCGCCTAATTAGAGACCCCCTGCAACAATAAAACATGGTCTGCCGGCCAATATCTCCAATCACAACTTCTTTGGTAGAACCCGTTACTCTTTTCATAACCAAATTGTTATCCTAATTATACCTGGAATACGAATATTCAACAATCGCAGCCAAGGAACGTTTTTGTGGCCTCTCTACAAATTATAGGCCATCTATTCAATTTCAACGAGGTGAGATAATGAATCGCAATCCAACATCCATATCGTTGCAACAAATAAATACAATGAACTCGGAGTGTTTGCTTTCATCATTCCCGTGGGAGGTATGCCGTTTTCAACATTCGTGTTTTCGGTAGTTTCGACGCTTTCCATAGATGAAGAAAAAGTCGAGTAACTTAGCCAAGTTTTGATAAGATGATAGATTTTCAAATACTTGCTCGCATGAAAACAGAGTGTGACTGAATTATTAACCCTCTAGTTCCCAACACCGCCTCTAGGCGGGCTGTTTTAAAATCTAAATAAAACTACTAAAACATGATTGTATGATGTCACCTGCACTAGCATTTCTTCCCAACGCTCACATTTCATACACACACATTGATTGAATATTCGTAACTTTCTGTCAAACGCAATTCAAGTTCAAAGTTAAAAAGTCGCGGAAAACGTGGAAGAAACTATTTTGCGTTTAGTGGTAATGTTCATTGGAATCAGTAGCGTCTGGCTCAAATGGCACGTTCCCCATGTTGATCGGAGATTTGTGCCTGTGTTCATTGAGACAATTTTAGCATTTTTTTAAATTTCCAAGCACCAAAAAAATTATTCGTAGATAGTCTATTAGTGGCATTTCGCTTTTGATGTGAAATTTTCTTGTGTAAGTTATCGGAAGTTTAACTTTTTTCAGTAAAGTACTTTGCCTGCCTAGAGGCGGTGTTGGGCATCTGGGCGAAAAAATATTCTGTTTTCCACTGATTGCTAGTGTATTTGTTAAAGCTTGTTTTTTTGTTTGTATTTTCTTTCAAAGGTACAGATAATTATAGTTTAGTTTTCAAAAACGAACCCAAGCCAACTGCTGCCCATTGTGCGTGCTAGAAAAATTTCAGCTGCACTATGGCATATCGTCGTAGGGGATTATCTTCGCTTAGTGACCGGCAAGCAGAGCAGTTTATTGAATCTCTGGACGAAGAGATCGACACGGATGAAGAAAGTGATCCCGGGGACGATTTCTACAGTGATGTGGAATATCACAGCGACTTGGAGGTTGAAGAACTATTTGAATCACCATTCGCGCCAAGACGGGGTAAGAGTACCGCAGCTGAAGATGCGAAGAATGAAGGTCAGGTAAGGGATCGTACACGCCACGTCAAAGCAGGGACGTTCTCAGGATCCGCGGATAAAATAGATCCGAAGTTAACGGAATACAAAAACATCAGCTGGCGCAAGGCGAATCTTATAGTTCCTGAATCGGACCTTCTGTTCCATGTTCCGAAGCTAGATCAATTCAAACATTTTGACATGCCGTTCAAATGTTTTTCGTATTTCATCGATGGGATTCTTGAACACATCGCGGATCAGACCAACCTATATGCAAAGCAAAATAACATCATGACCAGTTTTTCAACAACAGCGGAGGAAATAAGAATTTTTTTTAGTTCTTATCTACATGTCAGTTTACCAATACCCTAGTGTGCGATCTTATTGGGGTGAATATGCATTCCAACCGATACAGAACGCAATGAGCGAAACAGGTTCGATGAGATTCGCAGGTATATATATTTCAACAATAATGACGCCGCCCCTTCGAAGACTTCGGAGAAACAAGATCGTTTATATAAAATCAGGCATGTAATTGACCATTTCAATGAAAAGTTTAAATCGATTCCACTTACCCAACATCTTTGCGTAGATTAGCAAATGTGCGCCACGAAATTGAAAGCGGCAATTCGACAGTATTTCGTCGCTGTTGTGCTATCTTATGACAAACGCCATTTTGGGGTGAACTGAGTTAGATATGCCATGTTGCTAAATTTTAAAATCTCCATAAAGTCGCGTTTTCAGAATTTTGAAATTCTGCTGGGTTACTGAGATATAGCGAAACACGATTATGACAAGCGCCAATTTCTCGAGTGATCGAGTTGTGCTATCTTATGACAAAGAAAAAAGAGACAACATTCTTAGTTTGTTGGCTTGCTATAAGCCGTAAAGCTTATAGCAAGCCAACAGATGTCTCTGACGACATAGGTAATTCCTATGCAGATCAACCATAAGCATTAGCTAGGTTCTTGTCTCGGGAGCAAAACTTTTCCTACCATAGTTTTTTTCTGGGAATGGTTGGCTTATATATTCAAGATTATTGAACAAATTTCCTTTTGAGATTTCCACTTGTTTTGGAAAGTATACCGAAATGTAGTGATGGATTATGCAAGAAGAATATTTGTTTCGTCTAGTCACCTTTCAACAATAACATTGTTTGATAGACATTGTTTCTAAATTGTCAATGAAACCAACTTTTGTTTATTGTTTTTCCTGAATAAAGGAGGAAAATTGGGAAAACTTTGTGTTCCAATACTATCATTTTGCAACCTGATATTGCTGCTATCGCATGGAAAAGTATAATATTGGACATAGTGATCTATAACGCATAATTTTACGAATCAGTTATAATTCATTTTTATATGAAATCTTCTGTGCACATTTGTGACACGTCATACATATTTTATCATGAATACACACTTAGGGACTATTCATAAATTACGTAACG
This sequence comes from Topomyia yanbarensis, assembly GCF_030247195.1. Lineage (NCBI taxonomy): Eukaryota > Metazoa > Arthropoda > Insecta > Diptera > Culicidae > Topomyia > Topomyia yanbarensis. Next base: position 127,718,674 of record NC_080670.1, on the reverse strand, counting down.
CTTTTAGGGGGGGGGGGGGGGGGGGGTTCGACAAGTTGTTACATATTGTGACATAGGGGGAGGGGGAGTAAGCTAGATCGTTACGTAACATGTTCTCACCGAAGAAAAAATTTTTTTTCAAGGAATTTGTTACGTACTAGTGGAGGGGGGGATAAAGAAATTTGCGACAATTTGTTACATGGGGGGAGGGGGGAGTCAATTTTGGGCAATTTTTGCGTCCCTTATGACACGTATGCGAGCGACTTTAGTTTACATTTTAAGCAAAAACTGTAAGTGTAGTCAACCGATCTTCATACAAATCGAGAGATTATTTCAGAAAAGATAGAAGTATCGAATGTCTTTTCCGAAAAGCTTCTAGCATTTATAAATTTTAAGATATTCAATCTCAAACTTTAAAAATCGTTTGTCTCGAAAAGTGCTAAATGGCGCTTGTCATAAGATAGCACAACAGCGACGATTTTCCTAACAAACCCTGTTTCCTCGTCAACGGCAAGAAAAAAAAAACTACCAGACGCACCGATTTATTCATACATATGAATGGAACTGCACTCACCCATTTCCGTCGATGATGCGATGGAAAACGCGTCCTACAGCTGACAGATTTGTTGCATAGCTCTCCAGCTGGCCACCGATTCTCCAAATCAGCAGCGAAAGTAATCTCGATCCGCGTCTTCGCAGTATTGGAAAATGGGTGCAGTCTCCATTGCAGTTTCTCCCACAGACCGGGTCGATCGCGATGGCGCTCGCGAAAACAAAAGCGCGATCGTTGCGCGCGTTTTGCAGCGGACCGCTTGGCTTGCGGTAAATGAAGCGCCATCCTGCGGACTTGAGGATCTATCCGGCTCGAAGGACCATGTTTACGCCGGGATCTGGCCGATACTCAAGCCCGGGAAACAGTGAAACACAGGGCGGACGAACAGCACCCAAACAGGAAAACTAAACAAACTGGGCTGGCCCCGCACAGGCCAGCAAAAGGGCGTTCTTTTCCGCCTTCTTCGGACCTTTCCAGTCCACACAACACCAGAAAGTCGCTTACAACATAACATTTATTTACACTATTTACATAATTGTTATATTTAATTTCACTGCTTCTAATATTCTAAATATTATGTTGTAGAAAAGAGACTTTTAGTGTTGCGCGGGCTAAAAGTGATTGCAGAAGGCGGAAAAGAACGCCCTTTTGCTGGCCTGTGCGGGGCCAGCCGAGTTTGTTTAGTTTTCCTGTTTGGGTGCTGTTCGTCCGCCCTGTGTTTCACTGTTTCCCGGGCTTGAGTATCGGCCAGATCCCGGCGTAAACATGGTCCTTCGAGCCGGATCTGACCCTCAAGTCCGCAGGATGGCGCTCCATTTACCGCAAGCCAAGCGGTCCGCTGCAAAACGCGCGCAACGATCGCGCTTTTGTTTTCGCGAGCGCCATCGCGATCTACCCGGTCTGTGGGAGAAAATGCAATGGAGACTGCACCCATTTTCCTATACTGCGAAGACGCGGATCGAGATTACTTTCGCTGCTGATTTGGAGAATCGGCGGCCAGCTGGACAGCTATGCAACAAATCTGCCAGCTGTAGGACGCGTTTTCCATCGCATCATCGACGGAAATGGGTGAGTGCAGTTCCATTCAAGTGTGTGAATAAATCGGTGCGTCTGGTAGTCTTTTTTCTTACCGTTGACGAAGAAACACAATTCGCGAAAGTTACACACCTACCGCGCTGTAACAGTAGGTCCAAGCAAGACCGATTCGTGGCCACAACACGTCCCGCTTTCGCTGCGATTCTTCGGGACGAGCTCCGTTGTGAGCCATTTACGTCATCACATATTAGTGAGCACCCTACGACGAAGACTACCAGCCCGATTCACACTCGAAACGAGCCATAGTGTGGCATCAGATGCCAAATCCCACGTCATCAATTCGCGACCACGACGGCCGCTTCATCTAGTGCAGCACAGAACGTGATCGTGTCTTACCTACATAAGCCTGCACTAGATTTGCTCTACCTGCATCAGAGCTGCTTCGTACCCCGTACACGCACACTAGGCTCGTTAAGGAGATCTGGTGGCCAAAATGTGCGCAACGTTAACCAACATATACGCACGATTCGTTCTTCCTGGAAGCAATTGGCTTCACTTTTCCCATCAAAGACGACCGAAGGACGATTCTCATACACACACAACTACACACGGATGTCGAGTCACTTTCCGACCTGGGAAGCAACCAAGTGCTTCATATTTCACCGTTGGTGTTTTCTGGTCCCACCAAAGGGCGATTTGGTGGATTTATGATCGCGTATTCGCCAGAAATCATGCAACCGGAAAGTGACATTCGCCAAATTTACCACGTCATCCGTCAGCTCACCCGATACTGGATCAACTTTCCGTGGGATTCTGTTCCTCAAGGCGGGGAGAATGTTCACGCCGAAGTGAACATCGCACCAGAAAAATGATTTTGACCGCCAAAATCGGCACTTGCAGATAGTGTGCGAAATCAAATATTTTCTCCCCCGACGCACAGATGAAATTATTCTCCAGCCTCAATCACCTAAGGCAAATCCTGCGCTACGATCATCGTTGCCCAGCTGACTGCTGATGTTAGCCACTGGAGAAGACAACAATAAGTTTTCACTGTACGGCGATTTCTACGCAAATTCGTCGCCGTAGCAGCACCGAGAGCAGATGATCGCACACGGGTCATCTTCCCCTTCAGCCGTCTCATGTCCTGTGGGAGCAGCAGGGCAGTACGGGAGTACAAAGTTTATCGCCGATCAAGACAGTCCAGCAGAACTGACTGTGCGTCGCGCTCGCCGTGCTTACGTCGCACGACCGCTTCTCCACAGACCGGGACTTAGAGAAAATTCGAATCAGTGAAATTCAAATATAACTATTTGTGTATATATTGTAAATAAATATTATGTTGTAGAAAAGAGACTTTTAGTGTTGCGCGGGCTAAAAGTGATTGCAGAAGGCGGAAAAGAACGCCCTTTTGCTGGCCTGTGCGGGGCCAGCCGAGTTTGTTTAGTTTCCCTGTTTGGGTGCTGTTCGTCCGCTTTGTGTGTCGTGTTTCACTGGTTCCCGGGCTTGAGTATCGGCCAGATTCCGGCGTAAACATGGTCCTTCGAGCCGGATAGACCCTCAAGTCCGGTCCGCTGCAAAACGCGCACAACGATCGCGCTTTTGTTTTCGCGAGCGCCATCGCGATCGACCCGGTCTGTGGGAGAAAATGCAATGGAGACTGCACCCATTTTCCAACACTGCGAAGACGCGGATTGAGATCACTTTCGCTGCTGATTTGGAGAATCGGCGGCCAGCTGGAGAGCTATGCAAGAAATCTGCCAGCTTTAGGACGCGTTTTCCATCGCATCATCGACGGAAACCGGTGAGTGCAGTTCTATTCAAGTGTGTGGAAAAATCAGTGCGTCTGGTAGTCTTTTTTCTTGCCGTTGAAGAACAAACACAATTCGCGAATGTTACACACCGACCGCGCTGTAACAGTAGGTCCAAGCAGGACCGATTCGTGGCCACAGCACGTCCCGCTTTTGCTGCGATTCTTCGGGACGAGCACCGTTGTGAGCCATTTACGTCATCACATATTAGTGAGCACCCTACGACGAAGTTACCAGCCCGATTCACACTCGAAACCAGTCATATTGTGGCATCAGATACCAAATCCCACGTCATCAATTCGCGGCAAACCGACGGCCGCTTCATCTAGTGCAGCACAGAACGCCGTTCTTCGTATGTGTCACCAACAGACAATCGAAACGGTGCGTGATCGTGTTTTCCCTACATAAGCCTGCACTAGATTTGCTCTACCGACATTAGAGCTGTATCGTACCCCGTACACGCACACTAGGCACCTCAAGGATCTCTGGTGGCCAAAATGCGCACAACGTCAACCCACATATACGCACGATTCGTTCTTCCTGGAAGCAATTGGCTTCACTTTTCCCGTCAAAGACGACCGAAGGACGATTCTCTCACACACACAACTACACGCGGATGTCGAGTCACTTTCCGACCTGGGAAGCAACCAAGTGCTTCATATTTTACCGTTGGTGTTTTCTGGTCCCACCAAAGGGCGATTTGGTGGATTTATGATCGCGTATTCGCCAGAAATCATGCAACCGGAAAGTGACATTCGCCAAATCTACCACGTCATCCGTCAGCTCTCCCCATCCTGGATCAACTTTCCGTGGGATTCTGTTCCTCAACGCACTCCTTGTGGTTGGACCGGAGGAATCCATTTTTTTGCGTGTAATCCGTCTACGGATGTACGGATTGCACCACAAAGTTGATCACATCGCATCACTACACACAGTAAGTTACGACGAAGCGGTTTTGTCACCACCATCAACGAAGCCAAAGCAGTCAACACACCCGCCGGACGAGATGCCGGCCCTCACTCAGGGTATAGAGTCGCCAGACGAGATCCTGGCCCAAGCTCGGGGGAATCGAGCAGTTCCTGAAGCATCTGTAAAGAGCACAAGCCTCGCCGGGCGGGTTCTCGGAACCCCCCGGCTGTGACTTGACAATAGTTAAGTACAATTTTTTCGCTCAGCAGCAACGATGTTTGCGTACAGATTTTCTATTCTTTCAGTTTTCATCGTGATCGTTAACCGCACTATGGTCTGTACGCACAGCCATCCGGACAGAATTTCGGACCGCTTTATCACTCATGCACACATCGCCGTATCAACGAAGCTCTACGATCACCAATCCGACAGAATATCGGACTACACCGTCTATGAGCATCATCCCGACAGAATATCGGTATGAAATCACTTACCATCACCACGAACGTTTGTGCGGTCACGGGATCACCACTCCAGTAGCAGACTGGACCGCACAGTAGTTTTCTGTGATCGCCGTCGACGAGTCACCATCGCCTAGCAACACTATCTCCGGACAGTTTCCGGTCCGTACTACGTCATCGCAAGAAACAGACAATACAACGTCATCACAGCTACATCGCTAGTCCATACCAACTAGCGGAATCGTCAACGCTACCAACTCTATCGTAGTTCGACCCATCTCACAGGCCTAAGCAACAACTTGTTGAATTTCTTTAATAATTCAAGGCGGGGAGAATGTTCACGCCGAAGTGAACATCGCACCAGAAAAATGATTTTGACCGCCAAAATCGGCACTTGCAGATAGTGTGCGAAATCAAATATTTTCTCCCCCGACGCACAGATGAAATTATTCTCCAGCCTCAATCACCTAAGGCAAATCCTGCGCTACGATCATCGTTGCCCAGCTGACTGCTGATGTTAGCCACTGGAGAAGACAACAATAAGTTTTCACTGTACGGCGATTTCTACGCAAATTCGTCGCCGTAGCAGCACCGAGAGCAGATGATCGCACACGGGTCATCTTCCCCTTCAGCCGTCTCATGTCCTGTGGGAGCAGCAGGGCAGTACGGCAGTACAAAGTTTATCGCCGATCAAGACAGTCCAGCAGAACTGACTGTGCGTCGCGCTAGCCGTGCATACGTTGCACTACCGCTTCCCCACAGACCGAGACTTAGATAAATTCGAAACAGTGAAATTTAAATATAAATTCTTGTAAATAGTGTAAATAAATGTTATGATATACAGTAGGACTTTCTGGTGTTGTGTGGACTGGAAAGGTCCGAAGAAGGCGGAAAAGAACGCCCTTCTGCTGGCCTGTGCGGGGCCAGCCAAGTTTGTTTTCGTTTCTGGTGCTGTTCGTCCGCCCTGTGTTTCACATGTTTCCCGGGCTTGAGTATCGGCCAGATCCCGGCGTAAACAAACCCTACAAATGGGGCTTCAAGCTATTTGTTCTGTCAGATTCCTATAGATTTTAGTATTCTTTCGAGGTTTACTGTGGTGCTGGCGATAACTTGGTGTTGCCGGGAATCCCTGATTTGGGGGCAGCAGCTAATGTAGTTGTGCGGCTATTAAAGATACTTCCGGATTTCAAAAACCACATCATGTATTTCGATAACTTTTACACATCTTTACCGTTGCTTACATATCTTCGCTCGAGAGGTGTATTTTCGTTTTGGCCCAAACATTCAGTTATCAAAAATTAAACCTTTTTTCCATTATACAGGTATATTCTCTCTGGGAACTATTCGAAACGCTAGAATTCCAAACAGTAAGCTTCCCACTGATGCTGAATTAGAGAAGCGTGAACGAGGCTATTCGACAGAATATGTTGGAACAGTGCATGGAGCTACAGTTTCATCTACTGTGTGGAAAGATAACAAAGTGGTCAGGATGGCATCGTCCTACGTTGGCGTCAAATCAAGGACAAAGAAGAATGAGGACTCTAGCGAAACTGTTTCTCGCTTTATCCGTGCCAGTAAACGTCGCATTGATGTTCCGTGCCCACCTATGATTCGTGAATACAACCGTCATATGGGAAGTGTCGACATGGCAGATGGGCTTATTGGTCGTTATCGTATTGATGTATCATTTCTTAGATATGGCTATGGTGAACGCGTACGTTTTGTTCGAACGTATACATAATGTAGATTCAACCGATGTTTTGTACAAACTCCCTAATTTTCGCGTCGATGTTGCGAAAGCAATGTGCAACTTAGAAGTTTCAGTGAGTGCAAGAATGCCCGGTCGTCCATGTATGATTTTAACCAAGAAACAATTCATTTCAAAGCGACCTTATCTACCAACTAATGATACCAGATATAATGGAATCGGTCATTTCCCGGAAATGCTGCCCCGCTCCGCAAAGAGAACTTGCAAAAACCAAGGATGCAAATAGTCAACGCAAGTCAAATGTCTGAAGTGTGATACCCATCTATGTATAAAGTCAGACAAGGATTGCTTCTACTCTTTCCATCACAAATAATAACAATCACGATCGGTTAAGAAAAAAATGTTATTGATTTTTATACGCCCAGGTGCCCAAGGCCGCCTCTAGGTGGTGTACTTATTTTTAGGTTAAAATGAAAGATCTGTAGTTTTCATGAACTGAGATTATGTTTTTCGTTTTTCTCACTACAAAATCTATCTTCAATAGTTTTTTCAAGCAAAAAAAATTTGGGCACTAGAGGGTTAATGTGTTATCAAAATTTTAATCCAGCGAAAAACCCAGAAAAAAAATTATTTTAGTTATCTTAGGAACTGAAACTAGCTGGGATGATAGAATGAAAGAGAAATAAATTTTTAGCAGTGATTTTAACGTATTCATCGACAACCGGAATTTTTACGAATCTCAAAAGAAGTCTGGCGGAGGGTTCTTATAGGTGTTTCGTCTCAATTCAATTTCTAAATTCTGAAATTCTATTCACGGTGAAGTTTAACGAAGTTGAACATGTGTGGGTTAAATCAAACATAGCAGACGAAATGCATTTTTTGCCTCTGTATATTTCCAACCGGAGCATGATTAAGTAGAAAATTGTATGAAACCCACAAAGCTTAACATTTGGCATAAAGATTACCTGAAATAGTTGGAATTTTATCAGCAATGGCACTAAGAATTGTTTCAAGTTTCTACAACACTAATAATTTCAATAACAAATATTTGTAATAAACTAACACATTGTATATAACGGAAAATTCTGGAACAAGATAATTTAGCAACCGATACACCTTTCTGATTAGAGCTTGTTTAATGTTTACTCCATTTATTCCACAGGAGTATACGATGTAGTCGCCGTGTTGTTGTATGTTATAGCGCTGGTACAAACTCGTTCGACGGGGGGCATGGACTACTGGTACAATCCCTGTCATCATAACAACAATAAAGTCCCATCTTTTATGGGCTACCCAATAACGAAAGAAGATATGACTAGGATGAAAGAACAACTTAATACATCACTTGGATCTGTACAAGAATCTGTAAAGAACTTTGTAAGTATTGTAAACATCTTCCCAATATTCATTAAACAAGGCAGTAGTGTATGAAAATTCCGGGTGTTGTTTCGGATCAAGTCATGGTTTGTATATTTTCAAATTGGTTTTAAATAAGTGTAAGAATGACCTATTTCAGGTCTTCAATTGCACAACAGAGAATAAAAGTCGCAAAGAAAAAACATGCTTCGTAATACCCGCTTCAAATATATTGGAATATAAAAACCGGATATAAACTTCGAGCATAAAAATCGGACTGGGACATTCCTCTGCAAAGGTCGGATAAAAAACCTTAAGTATAAAAACCGGATGAAAATATGTGCGATTCTTACAAAGTAGTTTTTGTTAGCCGATATTTTATCTTGAACATCACGATATACGGATGCTCGTGCGAATTTTACCGAGTTTGGTGAACATTTTTTAAGCGATTCTTATGCTGAAGAATCTCCGTCCGATTTTTACGCTTGAAGTTGATTTCCTATTTTTGTATTCTAATATATTTGAAACGGGTTTTACGAAGCATAAACTAACCTTGCGACTTTTATTATGGGTTGCTCAATTAAACATTATTTTGTTTTCTCGTCGCATGCAGGCTGCTATGTTGAATAAATCTCTCATTGTCACCATGTGTATGCTTGATATTAGTAATAACACCACTGACTATAGAATTAAAAAAATCGAAATTTATTCTATCGGCCTGCAATGTGCTAGGTGGACCCTAAAGGTCTTAAGGGTGAGGGTTTCAGCGCGAAAAAAAAAAACAATTCCTTCGCGATTTTTTTGGGACATTTGGGTGAAGCGAATTGATCAAAACTTTTGTACATTATACTGTATCATTTCAATAACATTCTGTAATTTTGACGTAGGACTTACGTCTTTCATTACTATACTGGGTATCATTTTAAAATCTTCGAAATGGAAGCGTTACGAACACTTTGAACCTTAATAACTTTCCTCCTGCTAAACGAAATGCCAATCTTGTTTCATTAATCGAAAGGAAAACGTTCAACGCTTGCTATTGATACCTTGTTAGCTATGTAAAACTTGTTTAAATAGTTCAAAAACTACTTTTAATGCGAATCAACATTAATTATAGAACTTATAAATATGGGTGTCACAGTTTTTCACAAAGCCAGACGTTTCTAAGCCACAGAGCAGAACACACGTACGTGTGCTGCTTATCGAGAAACTGCATTCGGACCACCAATTAACTACTGCCCTATCGCTGCCAATCAGGAACTGTCGTCGCTCTGCGTGAAATTCATCGCTCTCAGAAGTTGATAGAGCTAATAATCCGCAAGCTGCTCTTCCAGCGTCTGGTCCGTGAGATTGCGCAGGATTTCAAAACTGATATACGCTTCCAGAGCTCAGCCATACTAGCCCTCTAAGAAGCCAGCGAGACCTACCTGGTTAATTTGTTCGAGGATACCAATCTGTGCGCTATCCACATCAAGCGAGTCACCATCATACCTAGTGGGAACCTAAATTTGGTGTATCCTCCAGAACAAAACAACAAAAGGTCCTTTTCAGCACCATCAATCATTTTTAGTAAGAGTTTTTAGCAGAAATTTACCCCCAAAAGTTGTGGGTTGATGTGTGTGTGTGTGTGTTTTCTTGGGATTTTTACAGCAAACAACTTATCAACCTTGTATCGATCAACAGTAGCATGTGAAAAACTTCCATTCAAAAGGAGGAGAAGCTTACGGCTGATTTCACATATTTAAGATAGGGTTTTTGTGGGCCTCGTCTTATAAATAGAAAAATAACCAGGAGGCAGGGTACATATATAAGAAACTTTTTCACATTTTAGCTATGTGGACTATACGTCAATCTAGAATAGTGGAGCATATCAAATTAACTCTTTATATGACGAAAATAGTCGCCTCAAGGGCGGGTTTTTCATTGTTACGATCAGAAATGCAATTTTGATAGCAAGGGCATTCTTTTTCCATGCCATTCGCAAAGGAATCGGTTCATTATACATCGTCCACCAAAGGGGCGGGTCAACGAACGAACGAAATGCGATAAACATAGAAAAGGATGGACTTTCGTTTCGCATCGGTCGAGTGTAAAAGATAGGTACAACCGGTTTCAATTCGCACCTAGCAGCAGTAGTCGTCATCGCACCGAAAGCTAGGTAAAAGTGAAACCGTCGAAAAATCCGCTGGTGGCGGCAAGGCACAGAAGAACATCCTGAAAGGAGAAGAGGCGAAAGGTATCTACTTCTACAAGGCTCTACAATTGCAAGTTCATCCGGACACCAGAGCCTAGTCGAAGGCAATGAGCATCATGAGCAACTTCATGAACATTTTCGAGTGCATTGCGAACGAGGCTTCTAGACTGGCGCGAGGTAAAGACTGCCGTTCGTTTCCTTTTATAAGTTTGCCAAACATGCATAATCGGTAGGTACTAATGCCGTTAACAAGTATACCAGCTCGAAGTAAGTCGTCGCCGGATGCCACACCCCATCATCGCCCCTTTTCAGGGCCAATAAAACAATAACTGGTAAAGAGTTGAATTGAAAGATAAATTTATACCGTAAAACTAGGGTTACTTGCAACACTTTTCTACTTCAAAGCCGGTACACGGTGTCTGTTTTTAACAACTTTATGCAAAAAAATTCGGCATCTCTGAAACTTCAAGATATGAAAGAAGAGGCTTTCCCCTTTCATTTGAAACCAACATCAAAATAATCCGTCTAGAGCAACTTTTTTTTGAAGTTTTTTTTCGTGAAAACTTAGATTTTACAATGGTAATAGTTCATATTTCTGGACCTAGATGATGCTTTAGACATTCGAACAATACTAAAAGTGAGATTCTGATAGATAATTTAATAGTCTACGACTTTGTTCACAACTAAAAACTGATTTGAAATTATCTGAAAAAGTTGTTTAGTATTCTAACGAAATCCAAGTCTAAGTTAGTTTTACAGGAGACCTAGTGGTTTGTAAGTCAATTAACTCGCACTTTTTTAATTCGCCAAATAGTTGTGTTTAGTTTAACAGTGCATTCAGCGGAATTTGAGAACTTGGAAAGTCTCATATTTTAGCTGAAAATTATAATTCCAGATTCCACCTACTATAGGGCACCACTAATATTTGTGGGATGAGAAGTCTTAGATAAGTGTTGACCAAACTAGTATGATATTAATATTCTTTTCCAAGATGGTGAGTAGTCCCTCCCGCAGAAACAGCTGTTTCAATGATGTATGCCTTCTTTTTCAATTGTTCTTGGGGATGACTGATAACTATTTTAGCATGAACCTCCTACTCTGTTAGCATTTTCGTATAAAATTCACTTGCAGGGGCGGCGAAACACTTTACGCCCGAGTGGGTAGAAAGTATAGGGTGAGGGGTCCATTAGTAAGGATTGTTTCTCTTTTCGCAATGCACACGCTTACATTACATTCACATTAAATTTATGCAAATGAAATTGTGGTACATCGATGTTTTCAAATGTGTGTAATGCGAGATACATGCGTTGCGCATCTAAATTTTTTGAAATGGTTCAAAATTTCGAGTAGGTAATTACCCACTCGGTTATTTTCGAGTGGGTAGTACTACCCATACTACCCACGCTTTCCGCCGGTCCTGTTCACTTGTCATGAACTTCAACCTTTATATTTGAACAAACTAAATGAAACTTTTAACACCATTGCAATATTTCGCGTATTTCATTGCAACGCTTGATTAAAACCGCTGGTTATCCGTTTTCAAACAGTGAACAAAAAACTTTGGGTTTTTGGATCAAGATAATTTTTTTTGGGATATATTCGAAGACTTCTTTGTATATAAGGTTTTTCTTGTACTCAAGCCGTATTTTGTTTTCAAAAGTAATACATTTCGTATAATCTAGGATCAATTTAGTAACGATCTCTCGCATAATTGATAGGAAATGGCCGTAAAATCCAACTGCCACAATATACTGTGCGGAGAAAATTTGAATAAATCGTTTCACGCTAACCACTAACTTGGACAGTTACTGCAGTGGTTTGCATTCAATTAGAAACGGTGTGTCCCAACATTTCGTCTTGAACGGAATTATAATAGCTGACTGAAACGATCATAACCTAAATTATGCGATATATGGTCCTTTCTAAAACATAGATGTAAGTAAACCCTTGTAACCAAGCGATACCTTCCGATGAATGGTAGTTCCTTCGAACCTATCAGTAAAAATTACAAACTTGAACCAAAAGCAAAAATAGTTTTCTGTCTCGGAAAATTGGGATGTTTGACATTCAAATTTTCAGAAGGTCAATTAGAATTGTCAACGAAGAAGTTGTAATGAATCCCGTCAAATATTTTCATGCCATTAAACCCAATTATTTTTTGGTAATGACATAATCAGAATCAGGAATCAGAATATATTGGCTTAAATGGCACGTTCCCCGTATGTATCGGGGATTTGTGCCTTGCCGTGGGTTTTCATCATTTCCTGAGCGGAAGGAAAGGATAATGAGGTGTGGGATGTAGAATTGGAAGGGTGGGAAAAAATGACAGCACAAAAACAAAAATAAACAGCAGGTAAGTTAAACTCACAAGTAGTTCAACTTGCCTGCAAATAAGCCTAAAGCTCTTTACCACATTGGATAAGAGACTTTAGTATGTCTCTGAGTTTCAGTCATCCAAACATGGTTTCGTCTATATAAGGACGGCCGAACACTCGAAATCGCAATTGCGCTACCGCTGGACAGTTGCATATCAGATGATATGAAGTTCCGTAGTCGGATTCACAAAGATCACATGAAAAAAACTCAGCGCGCTGAATAGTTGCGTTGCGTTGCGTTGCGTTGCGTTGCGAAGCACGGTGCTATTCGTAGATTGCATACTAACGATTATCATGTTGCCTATAGGTAGTTCAACTCATCTTGCTTGTGAGATAAATGATCGGGAATGAACTTTATCTCTTTTGAGTTCAGTAAACCAATAGCATGAGAATCATTATTGCTGGCCACGACCATCTTCACCGATACTTAGGATAGGGTAGGAAATGTTGATGTAATACCTACTTAGAGAAGGCCTCCGACTCAGCGACGCTTCCATAGGTTATACGGAGTTGGATTGAAGGACAGATATAGGTCTAGGATTCGCCACAAACAGGCAATGCGACCACGTAATGAATGTTTTTATTCGGTGGGATGGTTAGTCTTCGAATATACGAATGCTCAAAGCAAAAAGACATTTATTTATGTTTTTCTTGTGTTTAAACTCAGAATAGCCGGCCATCGAGAGTAATTACCTTTTTCCCTAAACTACAGCAAGTTGAACTCCAAACAGCCGGCCGTAGGAGTATTGCTAAAACTGTGAGTTAATCTCATATCTATACTCGATATTCGGTACGATCGCGCGTGATTGGTGAAAGACTAAGTAAAGTGGGAAATGATCGAGAAGCAATATCAAGAATAAACAATTTGTGACATTTTAGAGTGAATCGCGTGAGTGAATGAAAACAACGTCTATATAAGTACGATTTTTGCCGGAGACAACACTGATCGACGTTTATTATGATGTTTCCGTACCCGAATATATCGGCAAATTCACATTTCTAAAATTTTATGATAGACGCGCCAAAAAGCAAAAACTCAGCGCGCTGAATAGTTGCCATGTGATAATTGAGTTTGCAGTGTAGGAGATTTTTCGAAATCATTGGGCACGGTTGTTCTAGAAACGTCTTTGTTTGGCGACACGTTTGTTGATTTCTCCAATAATTGCGGTACTCGGACAAAGCCCAGGACCGTATTTTTCCCTTATTCAACTTGTCGAAATTGGGAGCGCGGGCTCAGGACCAACGAAGTCAATCGCTGAACCTGCCCTGGCCAATTCGTCAGCCCATTCATTTCCAGTAATACCAGAATGTCCGGGCACCCAGACAAGGTAGATAGTGTTTACAATGCTTAGTTCTTCGATTTGGGTTCAGCACGCGATCACTAGCTTGGACCGGGATTTGTCTGAGCTAAGGGCCTTGATTGCAGCCTGACTATCGGAGCAGAAGTTTATTACTCTGCCGGACAAACTCAGTTGAAGGGCCGATTGCACCCCACACATAATCGCAAAGATTTCTGCTTGGAATACAGTACAGTATCTACCTAGTGAGTGAGATTGTTCCAATCTCATTTCACGATAGTAGACTCCAGCACCAGCACGTCCCTCCATCAGAGAACCGTCAGTGTAACAGACCACTTGTGTTTTTTGTTGTCTTTCCATAAAGCTAGACAACCACTTCTCTCGAGAGGGAATCTTCACATGGAATGTCCTGTAAGGGAAACTATATGTAAGTGTAATATCGCTGGGAGCAAGAATATCTTCACCCCATGTAACCATTTGTGACCACAATCGTGTATGACTGGTAGCAAGATCAACATGGTTACTGTTCCAAAGCCCAGTAACCTGCAGTCTGTATGCACATGATAGTGCTTCTTGTTTGAGGTGTATGTATAATGGTTTGATATTTAGAAGTGCCTCAAGAGCAGAAGTCGGAGTCGTGGTGAAAGCACCAGTCAACGCCATGAGCGCCATTATTTGCAGATGGTTTAGCTTTGACTGGACTGTCACCACCTCTCCCCTCTGCCACCACACAAGGCATCCGTATGACAGTAGTGGACGTACAATTGTCGTGTAAATCCAATAGATGTATTTAGGTTTGAGACCCCAGGTCTTTCCAAAAGTTCGTCTGCACTGCCCGAAGGCCATGCACGCTTTCTTGACTCTGAACTCAATGTGAGCAGACCAATTCAGTTGTCGACACCACTGTTCGACAGCTCTTAATTCCTGTTGCATTAAGTCAAAGATTGTTCCGATGCAAAATCCAGTAATTAGTATTTGGTAATCGTTTCTTCAACAAGCCATCAGCTACCAAGTTCCATAACAAAGGTGACAGAACGCCGCCCTGAGGACAACCGCAAATATTCAACTTCCGTATCTCAACCTGTCGCAGTGACGAGCAAAGTATGCGGTTACTAAGCATTGCGTTTATCAAACCCGAGATACATGCAGGTATCCCATGACCGCGCGTCGCTTCCAGAATAGACTGGAAGGACACATTGTGAAAAGCACCCTTAATATCTAGGAATACACCCAAGCTAGATTGCTTGAGCGAGAAGGCTTTCTCAATGTTGTAAACAACATCGTGAAGCAGAGTGATCGTGGATTTCCCACACTGATATGCACGTTGCATTTTGTGCAGTGGATATTCAACTAAACTAACGTTCCTGATGTGATGATCGATTATCCGTTCCAAAGCTTTCAGAAGAAAATAACTTAAGCTGATAGGCCTAAAACTCTTGGCTTCTTCATAGCTTGCTAGCTTCATAGCCCCTTTGGGAATAAATCTAATAGTTATTTCTCGCCATTCTTTCGGGATATACCCGGTAGCAAGACTGGAAAGCAAAATCTTTTTCAAGACATGTTTAAGAATATCAAATCCATTTTGCAGTAGCACGGGAAGTATTTCATCTTTTCCGGGTGATTTGTATGAAGTAAAGCTGTCAACTGCCCACTTAACCGATTCAGTGCAAACCAATGTGCGTGCTAACGCCCACGAGTCCGAATCACCAGAATGAGATCTGTGAACAATGTTCAACTCCGGATCGGTACAACCTGTGTGTCGAAGAGACAATTAAGAACATCTTTTTCGTCCGTCACATAAACACCATCTCTGGTTTTTAAGGAATTCATCTGAAAATCATTAGATTTGGAGAGAATTTTATTTAACCTGCTAGCCTCGTTCAGACTAGACATTAGTGCATAGGTTTTGCCAGCCAGCCCGTTCTGCAGATCTAAGACAATTCTTATATGCACTACGAGCTGACCTGAAAGCCCTGGAGTCATCACGCTGACACCGGTTCCAAGCTCTTCTCATAACTTTCTTCATTCTTTCAAGCTCAGCCCTCTACCAAGGGGTTCCCCTAGTCGATTTAACAGTACGAAGCGGACAAACTTCTTCGTGGGATGCTAATATGAATGAGTTTATCGTATCCACGACGTCATCTAAGTCGTCTAATTGACTAATTGTTGGAAAATATCCATGAAATTTAGTCGCCAAGTTTTCTAAAAAGAGGTCCCAGTTTGTAGATTTAGGATTACGATATGTTACCACATTGAAGGTCACATCAAAATGATCGAAAAATATATAATTATGATCGGATAGAGACGGTTCAGTTTCATTTGGAACCTGCCAATTTCCCAGCTCATGCAAAATTCTATCAGAGCAAAGTGTTATGTCTAACTCCTCCTCCCTCCCAGATCTCGCAAAAGTTGGTCGGTTTCCCACATTCAGAATATGGAGATTTGTACTACTTATGTACTCCATCAGTTCAGAGCCTCTCAGATTGATGTCTGAGCTGCCCCAAATGATGTGATGAGCATTCGCATCACTGCCGATAATGAGCGAAGGCCCATTTCTGCTACAATATGATACAACGCTTTTGAAATCATCAGAAGGAGATGACTCGTTATGCGGTAGATATGCTGAACAATATATATATTTTTTGTCTACGTTTTCGACAGTCAGTGTAACTGTGAAAACACAGATATCGCGAGTTTTGAGCTCCGATATGAGACACGCGTCAATAGCCTTATTTGCAAGAATGCAAGCACGAGGCATTTCACGTGGGTTAGTCATGCCTGTCTTATTGTAAGCAATGAAGGCAGTGTTAAGTAACTTTCCAAAATAGAAGTTTCCTTTATGGAAATACGGTTCTTGGACCAATGCTATGGAAGCTTTACCTTCCTGCATGAGTCAAGTTAAATTAATAGTTGCGTTTATGCTGGAGATTGATTTGTGCTATTCTAACCATTGTTGATTAGAGAACTGTACATTTCATTTCCAACATAAATTGCACAACAACTAGAGGACACCAAGCGAGTTGGGATGTTAATGCATATAGCGAGCCATATCAGGTTTAATTGGGACACGATCATTTGATTCCCACGATTTGCGAAACAAATAATGGTCCACTGTGTCAGAGATTCGCATAACACAGTAAGGGCAAAACCCAAAATGCTCCGTGCGCGACTGGCATATTTTAGACCCTCCAGTCATTAAGTTCTCGGCACGGAACTACACCTTGACTTAGGGTCTCCTACTTTCAGCCGCCTCCTACAACATGGGAGCAGGGCTCCAGTGGTTCAATTCTTGGCTGGATACCACACGGCCTCTGGGCAGGTTCATCTGTACACATCGAAATTTGATAATCGAAACTCAACAAAACTTCTCCGAACTACCATCAGCCGAGAGTCTCAGCAAACCCCCAGCCAACAAAAATTCGGCAAAATTAAGTGGATCATCGGTGAAAAAACTTCGGTGTGTAGAGTGAACGTTCCGCTGCGTAATGCAGCATACTGGAGAGTTCGCCCAACTCTTCCCAGGCTCCGTTCGCTATTGAGAATGTTTTAAACCCTCTCAACAATTTTACCCATAGCACGGGTCGCATGATACTATGGAATTGGGGTTCCCTGTTTGGTGGATTTTTACCACTGGAACAGGTAGTCCGTAGTGTAATTCTTAGTCGGTTGAAACAACCACTACCGACACTACACGGCTTATCTAGGCTGTTCGGAGAAAGAAGCTGACATTAAAGGACAACTTCCATAGATGGCCGAACAGCCAAGATCAATTAGACTTGTCAACGAAGAAGTTGTTATGAATCCCGTCAAATATTTTCATGCCAATTAACCCAATTATTTTTTGGTAATGACATAAGTGCAAGAAAATTTATTTCCAAACCACTAGTCTTCGTGTGAAGCTATCTTAGATATAACTTCGTTAAAATCTTAAACAACTTTTACTGGTGATTTCAGATCAATTTTTAGTTGTCAACAAACTTGTAGACAATTTAATTTTCTATCAAATTCTCACTTTTACTGTTGTTCGAATGGCTAAAGCACCATCTAGGGACAGAAATATGAACTAGCTCCAGTAGTAAAACCTATATTGTTACGAGAAAAACTTAAAAAAAGTTGCTCTAGACCCCCCGACGGATTATTTTGATAGTATAAAATGAAAGAGGAAAGCCCATTCTTTAATATTTTATAAGTTTCAGAGATGCTGAATTTTTTTGCATAAAGTTATTCTAATAAATACACCGTGCGGTATACTTAAAAAGGTTAAAAGTTTAATAATATTCAACATTATGCCTGTTGCAAGTAACCCTGCATATGGGGTAACTTGCAACACATGAACCGCATTGAAGTCAAATGCAGTATATTTGTACTAAAATTTTGATGTTTAATTTGATTGAATTTGTTTTATTTTATTTAAAATTCACGTCCAGGTTGTTTGTAAACATAGTTTTTGAACAGCTGTAACGTTAGATTTAGTCCAGATTTGCTCACAAAAGACAGAATGGGTATTGGGGCTTCAACCGTTCATTTCCGAATAATAGTTGCAATTATTATTCATGTGTTACTATGTTTAAATTGCCGCAAGGTTCCACTGTATCAATTTTGTTGGCTACTTTCGGCAAATTTAAGACTAAGAGAAACGAAAGCAATACAATTGAAAGACGGATAGGTATTCTAGAGTGAATCAGTTATAATCTTAGAACGAAAACTAGGACTAGGCAGGCTCATATGGAAATGATCGAAAGGAAATTTGAAGAGTCCTTTGCCTTCTGCTAAGTAGGAGTTGGGCGTTGCACCCAAGTTTACCGCATGGTCATTGATAGAACATAACATCATCATGTTTTACCGCTAACGCCGGCAAAAGAAACTTCACAAATCCTCGCCTAGAACGACCATGGGATCATTATTTTCTTCTTCTGCTGGCATCAAGCCGTGCCGTATGCATTTAATCGACACCAAGCTATCGGTGTTGCACCGATCCTAATGTGATTGAACTACTTATTGATTTTTTCGTTCCGCACACACGGATGGCTGATAGCAATTAATGACACAGCTCAGCTAGCAGAAATTGAATTTTTAGCTACTTTTTTACCAACTAGTCCATATGTTACTATGTTTCAATTGCCGCAAGGTTCTACTGTATCGATTTTGTTGGCTATTATTGGCAAATTTAAGACTTAGAGACAACGAAAGCAATGAAATTGAAAGACGGATAGATATTCTAGAGTGAATCAGTTATAAACTTAGAACGGAAAACTAGGACTAGGAACCTTGCCAACAAAATCGATACAGAATTATTATTCATAGAACTGTGGCTATCGCAATTAACGTGACTAGATTCCACTGGAAAAATACTGCCAGGGGTAGTTTCAGTGAACAGCGAAAATTATACTATAGAAACATTCCGCGGGCTTATACACCAGAATGAAACTCCGCTAGCGAATGACGGATCTCAATAGTGGCATGTCTGTAATAATATACGTACATGGAACTATTAAGAACCAGAGCTACAGGTCCAAAGCCCTGGTAAAGGAGGATGGTTGTGATGATCTGGGCCGAGGTCACCACGTAAAGCAAGGTAGGTCATAACCCCAATTCCAAGGCGTGAAGCGACCCGTGCCGAGGGATGAGTGATCGAGGGGGTGAAAAAGATGCTCGATCGTTAACGGAGCCTGTGGGGTACCTGGGCAACCCCCACAGTAAGCGTCCCTTACCACGCTAATGCGGAGCTCTGGCGTGGCGGACATTTATTTCTCGCGCGACTCGTGGGATTTTACATGGAGTTATCAAAAAATAAAAACAAACAAACGGAGGTGCCAAACCCCTTCGCTAGAGGTGGTTTGGCGAGGTCTCCCCCCCCCCCCCCGTGGGGAGAGTAGTGGAGCGATGAGTGCTGCATCTGAAAGCACCAGTGACCCCCCAGCAGCGGTAGGCAATAGCCCTACCAATGTACCGGAGGGGCCACTATCTGTGATGCGCAAAGTAGCGAAGCAACTCGATTCAATAATCGAGTTCACTAGCGCAAAGCAGAATATAGCCAAGGAGTTGAAGTTGAGCTTCCTGGAGCTCCGGAAAGCTGTTCGTGTCGCAAGACAGGAACAGCAGGCCTATGCTAAGAGAGTAGAATGTCGGGAGAGGCCCGACAGAGAAACCCAGACAGTGGCCTCCAATAGGGAGGAAAGAGAGAAGGTCGATAGAGGTTCACAGACAGTGGCCTTTACCTTCTACGGAGCAGCCACGTCGATCGGAGCGGCGACCGAGTTCCCCTCGAAGGGAAAAGGCAAGGGCAATCGCAAGACGGCATCGAACGCGAAGCGCCCTAGGAAGTCGCCAGGTGAGGGTGCCAAAACCGACACCACTCGGCGTGCAACCGTTAAGGTCAAACGCCGTTTGGCCGAGGTAAGCGAGGGCGAGAGTGACCTCGCTGTGGAGAGCGATGGTACCAGCAACCCGGCGCGACCGGGGCAGGATGGCTCGAACCCCTGGACGCTGGTCACCAAGAAAAAGCCGGCACCGACACCGGAGGTACCGCGGCCTGCGAAGAAGGCCAAGGACAGAGGCGAAGCCTTGTGGTTAAAAACCGACAAGGACAAATACGCCGATGTCCTAAAATCGATGAAGGCGGCCAAAAGCCTCTCGGCCCTTGGGCAGGATGTGCGTAGCGTAAGACGCACCAACACGGGAGAGATGCTTCTGGTGCTGAAGCGAGGCGCACAATCTAGTGCAGTATACAAGGTCTTGGCCCAAGAGGTCCTTGGTGAGGGCGCCCAAGTCAGATCGCTAGGGGCGGAAATGACTCTCCAGTGCAAGCACTTGGACGAGTTCACGACCGCAGAAGACGTCGTCGCAGCCGTTAAGGAGCATTGCGACGTCACAATCGAGCGGGCCTCTGTGCGATTGAGAGATGGACCCTCTGGCACTCAAGTAGCCTACCTCAGGCTACTGAAGGCGGATGCCAAAAAGGTAACCGAGAAAGGGAAGCTGAAGATCGGCTGGTCGGTATGCCCTATTAGTATACCCCAGCCGCCTTCAGTGGATAGGTGCTATCGGTGCCTTGAGTCCGGCCACAAAGCATACGAGTGCAAAGGCATATATAGGAGCAAACTATGTCGTCGCTGCGGCGAGGAGGGACATAAAGAGCGGGGGTGCACTAAGGCACACAAGTGCCTTATCTGCACCGCTAAGAAGCAAGCCCATAAACATGCTATGGGCGGACCTTCGTGTCCCTTCGGTGAGTTAAATAAGAAGAAGCCGTGAACGTCACACAGCTAAATCTTAACCATTGTGCAGCAGCCCAACAGCTGCTATGGCAGTCGGTCTCGGAGTCGCGGACAGATGTCGCCCTCTTATCAGACCCCTACCGCATCCCTGCCGGCAACGGCAATTGGGTGTCGGACGGGTCTGGAATGGTGGCAATCTGTACAACGGGACGGTTCCCGGTTCAAGAGGTAATACACCCCTCCGCCGAGGGTGTGGCGATTGCCAAGATCAATGGTGTGTTCTATTGCAGCTGCTACGCCCCACCAAGGTGGCCAATAGAACAGTTCTACCAGATGATCGACAGGCTCTCGTCGGACCTAGTGGGCCGGAAACCGGTAGTAATAGCGGGAGACTTTAACGCTTGGGCAGTGGAGTGGGGCAGCCGCTGTACAAATAGCAGGGGTCAAGCGCTAATGGAAGCGCTTGCGAAACTCGATACTGTGCTAGCTAATAATGGCTCCGCTAGTACATTCCGTAGAAACGGAGTGGAGGCGTGGATTGACCTAACATTTGCCAGCCCGAGTCTGGCTCCAGGCATGGAATGGAGGGTAGACGAAGGCTACACCCATAGCGATCATTTAGCAATCCGCTTTAAGATCAACTATGGTGTGCAGCATCCGAGGGCGGGAGATCCCTGTCAGGTACGCGGGTGGAAGTCCAATCACTTCGACAGCGAAGCTTTCACCGCGGCCCTGGGACTGGAGGCCAACACCGACAGTCTAAGCGGGGATGCGCTGGTAGCTGTTCTATCACGCGCGTGCGACGCCACTATGCCGAGAAAAACACTGCCAAGAAACGGTAGATGCCCGGTATACTGGTGGAGTGCCGAGATTGCAGCTCTACGGTCAGCCTGCCTCAGAGCTAGACGTAGGATGCAAAGGGCTCGCACCGAGGATGCAAGAGAGAACCGCCGTGAAGTGTTTCGAGCTGCGAAATTGGCCCTTAACAAGGCCATTAAAAGCAGCAAGAAAGCGTGTTTCGAAAACCTATGTGAGAGTGCCAACGCGAATCCGTGAGGTGACGCCTACAGGATTGTGATGGCCAAGACCAAAGGGGGCTCCTCACCCCCAGAACGGTCTCCGGACCGGTTGGCAACGATTATCGAAGTACTCTTCCCGTCTCGAGCCACAAGCCCCTGGCCACCTGCACTACGAGACAGTGCGGGCACGGCCGAAATGGTGGCTCCAGTGACGAATGAAGAACTACTCGTAGTGGCTAAATCCCAAGCAATGAACAAAGCTCCAGGGCCGGATGGAGTTCCAAACAACGCACTCAAGGCAGCGATCATAGCGAACCCGAACATGTTCAGTCTAGCTATGCAGAGATGCCTTGATGAGTGCCGTTTCCCCGATAGATGGAAAAGGCAGAAATTGGTGCTGTTGCCGAAGCCCGGGAAGCCGCCAGGCGACCCATCGGCGTACAGACCAATCTGTCTGATCGACACGACTGGCAAACTGCTTGAGAGGATCATCCTCAACAGGCTCACCCCGTACGCGGAAGGTACGAACGGTCTGTCAAGCAACCAGTTTGGCTTTCGGAAGGGTAAGTCCACAGTGGACGCTCTCAACTCAGTGATAAATACTGCTGAGATAGCGATCCAACAAAAAAGGCGAGGTATTCGATACTGTGCGTTAGTGACACTTGACGTGAAGAACGCATTCAACAGCGCAAGCCATCGCGCTCTCGTTACACCGGCTTAGCCTACCGGTGGGTCTGTACCGGATCCTGGAAAGTTACTTCCAAAACCGCGTACTGCTATACGAGACCGATGCCGGTCAGAAAAGGGTTCCGATTACCGCCGGAGTCCCGCAGGTCTCGATCCTAGGCCCGGTGCTATGGAACCTCATGTATGACGGGGTTCTGAGACTGAAGTTCCCTCCAGGGGTCAAGATCGTCGACTTTGCCGACGACGTAACCTTGGAGGTCTACGGGGAGTCAATTCCTGAGGTAGAACTAACCGCAGAACACGCGATTAGCACGGTGGAGGAAAGGATGAGCGCGAGAGGCCTGGAGCTCGCTCATCATAAGACGGAGGTAGTTATCGTCAACAACCGCAAGTCGGCACAACATGCAGTTATCCCTGTGGGAGAAGTCGCGATCACTTCACAGCGAAGTCTGAAGTCTCTCGGAGTCATTATAGACGACAAGCTGACCTTCGGCAGCCATGTCGACTATACGTGCAAGAGAGCGTCAACTGCTGTTGCGGCTCTATCGAGGATGATGTCCAACAGCTCAAAGGTGTGCGCCAGTAAACGTAGGTTACTGGCAGGCGTTGCCGTATCTATCCTCAGGAACGGCGGCCCGTCATGGTCAAGAGCACTGAGGGTAACCAGTTACCTACAGAAACTGGAGAGCACCTACCGCGTGATGTGCCTCAGAGTGATATCTGCCTACCGCACGGTATCACACGATGCATCCTGCGTGATAGCAAGCATGATGCCAGTCGGGCTGGTCATTCGGGAAGACGAGGAGTGCTTCGAGCTACGTGGAAATAGGGGGGCCCGCGAGCGCACCAGGGTGACCTCGGTCGCCAGATGGAAGCGTGGGTGGGACAACTCCTCGAAAGGTAGGTGGACCCACCGGCTGATACCTAGCATATCGAGCTGGGTGGGAAGACCCCATGGGGAAGTTCACTTCCACCTGACACAATTCCTGTCAGGCCATGGCTGTTTCCGTCAGTACCTCCACAGGTTCGGGCACGCGGAGGTCCCAGTCTGCCCGGACTGCCCAGGTGTAGATGAAACTGCCGAACACATACTGTTCGTATGTCATCGGTTCGACGTCGAAAGAAGAGCAATGCTTGACGTCTGTGGCTGGGACACAACCCCTGATACCCTTATTCAGCGGATGTGTCAATCGGTGGAGAAGTGGAACGCAGTCTCGGCTGCTACCATCCAGATTGCCAGTAGGCTACAGGTAATCTGGCGAACCGAGCAACAGACGACGGGCACGGCTAACTAGTTAGCTGGAGCCAAAAAGGCCAAGCGCAAAAAAGGGAGTGAATGGTCTGTTCATGCCGAGGCAGATTTGGCGCAGCGAATGGCAACCGCGTAAGGGGTAAACACAGCCACCCCAAAGCAAGACAGAAGAGTGAGTGTATAGGCGTATAAGTGGACTGCCTCATGCCAAGACGGGAGGGTCGTAGCGTAGTATGTTGGAACTTAGCTATCGATGCCTCATGGCGTGGCAGAGGAGTGAAAGGGTGAGCATCCAAGTCAGTCTCACACGGCATGTTAAGGGTGAGCATAAAAGTCAGCCTCACAGGTTGGTAGAGGCTAGCACAAAAGTCAGCCTAGCAAGGAATGAAAAAGGTGAGCACACAAGTCAGCCTCGCATGGTATGTCAGAAGTGGGGCCTAAGAAAAATGTCCCACATGGGATGCCAGGGGGAGTGACAAAGGTACAATAGAGTGGCACGATTGAGAGTGAATCAGGTGATAGGGTGAGCACCCAAGTCAGCCTCACATGGTATGGGTGGGGTGAGCACAAAAGTAAGCCAAGCAAGGAACGAGTAAGGTGAGCACACAAGTCAGCGTCGCATGGAACGTGAAAGGTGAGCACAAAAGTCAGCCTCATGTGGGAGTGTTTGGGAGTGAATCAAAGTGCGATAGAGAGAGCACCCAAGTAAGCCTCATACAGGACGTATGAACGCGTGAGTGAAAGTGAATGAGTACATTTAGTACAGCCATCCCCCCAGAAGTAATACCGAGAGGTAGTTCCTGGGAGGAATGATGGCGGAGCCCAATGGAGTTTAGTCGGTATTAATGGCTGGTCACCATTCGAGTCCGACACGCCCCCAGTGCACCCCGTGTGGTAGATTGGACCCTACCAATAGCACGTGTACTGGGCTAGGACATAAAGGTCTTCTCCATTGTAAAAAAATAATAATACACCAGAATGAGATTTTTGTTTTGTCTTATTTTGGTATCACAATATTTTTTCTTCGATTCGGTAGTGTTTGAACCATTGAAAAGTTATGTAATCCAACTATTGACATTTCGACGAATAGTTGAAAAATATTTAGAAAAATATGTTGAATTTCACGGAAAATGGCTCCTGAATTATTGACTTCTATGAAAAGTTCTATTTCATGAAACTATTATTGAAATTTTTATCTGTTTAAAGGAATTTGTTCGTAATTGAGTGTAGAACAATAAAACTAGAAAGCTTTTTTCTTGATTTGATTACTAATTCTTTTTGAACTAATAGAAGTTTTGGTTGCTTCTGCGTTGTAACGTAACGAAAAATGCCTATTTTTTAATTTTATTAAAAAACTGAAATTTTGTTCAAATTAATATTCCGGATTCTCTTTGTTTCAAAAATACTTTTCTAAAAAGCCTAAATTTTTTTTATTAGATGTGCGGAACTAAAGATAGAACAGGATACACTTTGCTTTGTAACGACACGTAATTTAACTTTGATCAGACGCTTGAATGATTTATCAGATATAGTCAAATTTTACTTCGTATGGTTTATTGAAACGCTTTCAAGTTGTTTCGTAAACAGGAAAGTATACTAGCATGACATTCATAAATTCAGAATGTATATCCTCTAAATCTGTTATAACTTTTTCAAATGAATTCCTTCATCAAACATAATTATAGAATCAGAAAATAAACAAAATTTTATATAAGATTTGATCTTCGACACTTTAAAAGTTCACCTATGCTGTACTCTCCTAAACGCTAGTCATATGGTACGTTCCGATGCAATCACGCTAACAGCAACGTATTCCAGGACATGTGATGGAAGGTTGTGAGGGAATTTCCGAACATTGTTCTCGAGTTAGTATTTAGCCATGAATAATAATGCGTTCCCTGAATTTTTCTTTCCTCCCAGCAATCAACCATTCCACACTTCGCCATCATCGACGAGACGCCCGTTATAAGGTTGTCCGCAACCTCCGTTGTAGTCGCACGTACCGTCAGTTAGTAACTAAGCAATTCTTCCGTTACAAGCCCATCGTCAAAGCAGGCACATTATTGAAATGCCTGTGGTATTAAATCCAGTATAGACGGGTATCTATTCGAATTTACAGGAAGTTGTAAAAACATAATTGGGTCTACAGAGACCTATCTGGGTGACCGCACTAAATCGTCTAAATTGCTTAGAGTCGGATAAAAAGGCTTTGGAACATCTCAAATGAGCACAAAGAAGATAGATGAGGGAGTGTTTATTGGTGTTTGTAGACATTTAAAAACCCGTCGAATTGACGAATGGATGTAACACATGTCGGCGATGTGACGTGTTCCTTTTCTCTGAATCTTTGCAACTATAATATATACAATTATTCAGTGTACTTAGCACTGTCGATTGCCTGGCGCTTAAATTGTGCTCGCTTTGTCATATAAATCCACTTGCATAAAACCAACAATACAAATATCACACTATAAACTCGAATCGGGAAGCTGATTCCTTACCCAATTAAACAAAGCAATACTGCCAGTTTATTTTTGATTGTGAAATATGGGATAAAAGCTGCTATTCTGGTTCCGTTAAACTTCCATATTGAGCCCTGTCAAATAAATAAATGTGTCAAATGGCTCAAATCTATCCACAACGGATAAGAAAAAAAATATCTTGGTTTGATCAATTATTTCTGCCATAATTAAAAAAATAAACTGTAGCGTCATTTTTTGACAACCTCATAATGTTATTCGAGTAAATTATCATTAAAACGGCTAAATGTGATAAATATTTAAAATTTTACTCAAAACAATAACACCAGCGTAACTTACAGAGTAATAGAAAAGTTGAAGATTTTCGTGACGTTAAAACGCAATGAGATGTTGCTTTTCTTGTAACGTCACGAAAGTTAAAAGATGCTTAATAAGAAACAAAACAATAAAAAAAATATTTAATGACACCTAGTTATTCGTATGCTATATAGAAATACATCATAGAAGATTTTTTCTTGATAAAAAATCTAATAGAGCAGATATTTTGACTTTTATAGAAATACGTTGAAAGTTTTAATTTATGACACGTTGTAACGTCACGTTACATTATCGGTCATAAAACAATCCTCCTCCAGTATATTCAGTTTATGTTTATTGAATCTTTAATGAAATTTTGTCTACTTTCCAAATCGGTAATAAGTTTTGATGTAGGCGTTCATTTGATATAGTTATAATATAGTTCATTTGATAAAGTTATAACATATTAATGGAATGAGTCGTCAAATCATGGTAACGTCACGAAAGAATGTGTCTATATCTTTGTTAACTTAAAATATTATTGAAAATAGATAAAACATATTATTTTACACTGTCAACGATTATTTTTGCCTTTCTCATATAGAAAGGTTATGCAATCACTCTGAAAAACGTCAAAATAATCCCGTCCCGGAGGGCCGAGTGTCATATCCCATTCGACTCAGTTCGTCGAGATCGGAAAAAAGTCTGTATGTGTGTGTGTATGTATGTGCGTGTGTGTGCATGTATGTGTGTGTATGTATGTATGTGCGTATGTGTCAAATAATGTCACTCATTTTTCTCAGAGATGGCTGGACCGATTTGCCCAAACTTAGTCTCAAATGATAGGTGCAACCTTCCCATCGGCTGCTATTGAATTTTGGATCGATCGATTCTGGTTCCGGAATTACGGATTTCAGAGTGCGGCCATACAGAAATTTCTCATATAAACTATAGGAAAAATTAAACATAGAATTTTTATTTTTGATGCTAAATGTGTTCAAGGTGCATGAAACGTCGAGATTTTATGCAAACTCGAAAAAAAATTGACGACGATTCACTTTTTTGGATTTTGGCACATTTTTGCCTTTCTCATATAAAAAGGTTATGCAATCACTCTGAAAAACGTCAACCTAATCCCGGCCCGGAGGGCCGAGTGTCATATCCCATTCGACTCAGTTCGTCGAGATCGGAAAAAGTCTGTATGTGTGTGTGTATGTGTGTATGTATGTGCGTTTGTGTCAAATAATGTCACACATTTTTCTCAGAGATGGCTGGACCGATTTGCCCAAACTTAGTCTCAAATGAAAGGTGCAACCTTTCCATCGGCTGCTATTGAATTTTGGATCGATCGGAATGCTGGTTCCGGAATTACGTGTTTCAGAGTGCGGCCACACAGAAATTTCTCATATAAACTATAGGAAAAATTAAAAATAGAATTTTTATTTTTGATGCTAAATGTGTTCAAGGTGCATGAAACGTCGAGATTTGATGCAAACTCGAAAAAAAATTGACGACGATTAACTTTTTTGGATTTTGGCACATTTTTGCCTTTCTCATATAGAAAGGTTATGCAATCACTCTGAAAAACGTCAACCTAATCCCGGCCCAGAGGGCCAAGTGTCATATCCCATTCGACTCAGTTCGTCGAGATCGGAAAAAGTCTGTATGTATGTGTGTGTATGTTTTTTTTACAATGGAGAAGACCTTTACGTCCTAGCCCAGTACACGTGCTATTGGTAGGGTCCAATCTACCGCACGGGGTGCACTGGGGGCGTGTCGGGCTCGAATGGTGACGCTGCCATTAATACCGACTAAACTCCATTGGGCTCCGCCATCGTCCCTCCCAGGAACTACCTCTCGGTATTACTTCTGGGGGGATGGCTGTACTTAATGTACTCATTCACTCTCACACACGCGTTCATACGTCCTGTATGAGGCTTACTTGGGTGCTCTCTCTATCGCACCTTGATTCACTCTCAAACACTCCCACATGAGGCTGACTTTTGTGCTCACCTTTTTCGTTCCTTGCGAGGCTGACTTGTGTGCTCACCTTACTCATTCCTTGCTAGGCTTACTTTTGTGCTCGCCCCACCCATACCATGTGAGGCTGACTTGGGTGCTCACCCTATCACCTGATTCACTCTCGATCGTGCCACTCTATTGTACCTCTGTCACTCCCCCTGGCATCCCATGTGGGACATTTTTCTTAGGCCCCACTTCTGACATACCATGCAAGGCTGACTTGTGTGCTCACCTTTTTCATTCCTTGCTAGGCTTACTTTTGTGCTAGCCTCTACCATACCATGTGAGGCTGACTTTTGTGCTCACCCTTAACATGCCGTGTGAGACTGACTTGGATGCTCACCCTTTCACTCCTCTGCCACGCCATGAAGCATCGATAGCTTAGTTCCAACATACTACGCTACGACCCTCCCGTCTTGGCATGAGGCAGTCCACTTATACGCCTATACACTCACTCTTCTGTCTTGCTTTGGGGTGGCTGTGTTTACCCCTTACGCGGTTGCCAGTCGCTGCGCCAAACCTGCCTCGGAATGAACAGACCATTCACTTCCTTTTTTGCGCTTGGCCTTTTGGGCTCCAGCTAACCAATCACTAGTTAGCCGTGCCTGTCATCTGTTGCTCGGTTCGCCAGATTACCTGTAGCCTACAGGCAATCTGGATGGTAGCAGCCGAGACTGCGTTCCACTTCTCCACCGATTGACACATCCGCTGAATAAGGGTATCAGGGGTTGTGTCCCAGCCACAGACGTCAAGCATTGCTCTTCTTTCGACGTCGAACCGATGACATACGAACAGTATGTGTTCGGCAGTTTCGTTTACACCTGGGCAGTCCGGGCAGACTGGGACCTCCGCGTGCCCGAACCTGTGGAGGTACTGTCGGAAACAGCCATGGCCTGACAGGAATTGTGTCAGGTGGAAGTGAACTTCCCCATGGGGTCTTCCCACCCAGCTCGATATGCTAGGTATCAGCCGGTGGGTCCACCTACCTTTCGAGGAGTTGTCCCACCCACGCTGCCATCTGGCGACCGAGGTCACCCTTGTGCGCTCGCGGGCTCCCCTATTTCCACGTAGCTCAAAACACTCCTTATCTTCCCGAATGACCAGCCCGACTGGCATCATGCTCGCTATCACGCAGGATGCATCGTGTGATACCGTGAGGTAGGCAGATATCACTCTGAGGCACATCACGCGGTAGGTGCTCTCCAGTTTCTGTAGGTAACTGGTTACCCTCAGTGCTCTTGACTTTGACGGGCCGCCGTACCTGAGGATAGATACGGCAACGCCTGCCAGTAACCTACGTTTACTGACGCACACCTTTGAGCTGTTGGACATCATCCTCGATAGAGCCGCAACAGCAGTTCACGCTCTCTTGCATGTGTAGTCGACATGGCTGCCGAAGGTCAGCTTGTCGTCTATAATGACTCCGAGAGACTTCAGACTTCGCTGTGAAGCGATCGCGACTTCTTCCACATGGATAACTGCATGTTGTGCCGACTTGCGGTTATTGACGAAAACTACCTCCGTCTTATGATGAGCGAGCTCCAGGCCTCTCGCGCTCATCCATTCCTCCACCGTGCTGATCGCGTGTTCTGCGGTTAGTTCTACCTCAGGAATTGACTCCCCGTAGACCTCCAAGGTTACGTCGTCGGCAAAGTCGACGATCTTGACCCCAGGAGGGAACTTCAGTCTCAGAACCCCGTCATACATGAGGTTCCATAACACCGGGTTCTAGGATCGAGCCCTATGGGACTCCGGCGGTAATCAGAACCCTTTTCTGACCGGCATCGGTCTCGTATAGCAGTACGCGGTTCTGGAAGTAACTTTCCAGGATCCGGTACAGACCCACCGGTAGGCTAAGCCGGTGTAACGAGAGCGCGATGGCATCCCAGCTTGCGCTGTTGAATGCGTTCTTCACGTCAAGTGTCACTAACGCACAGTATCGAATACCTCGCCTTTTCCGTTGGATCGCTATCTCGGCAGTATTTTTCACTGTGTTGAGAGCGTCCACTGTGGACTTACCCTTCCGAAAGCCAAACTGGTTGCTTGACAGATCGTCCGCATCTTCCGCGTACGGGGTTAGCCTGTTGAGGATGATCCTCTCAAGCAGTTTGCCAGTCGTGTCGATCAGACAGATTGGTCTGTACGCCGATGGGTCGCCTGGCGGCTTCCCGGGCTTCGGCAACAGCACCAATTTCTGCCTTTTACATCTATCGGGCAAACGGCACTCGTCTAGGCATCTCTGCATAGCTAGCCTGGACATGTTCGGGTTCGCTATGATCGCTGCCTTGAAAGCGTTGTTTGGAACTCCATCCGGCCCTGGAGCTTTGTTCATTGCTAGGGATTTAGCCACTGCGAGTAGTTCTTCATTCGTCACTGGAGCCACCATTTCGGCCGTGTCCGCACTGTCTCGTAGTGCAGGTGGCCAGGGGCTTGTGGCTCGAGACGGGAAGAGTACTTCGATAATCGTTGCCAACCGGTCCGAAAACTGTTCTGGGGGTGAGGAGCCCCCTTTGGTCTTGGCCATCACAATCCAGTAGGCGTCACCCCACGGATTCGCGTTGGCACTCTCACATAGGTTTTCGAAACACGCTTTCTTGCTGCTTTTAATGGCCTTGTTAAGGGCCAATTTCGCAGCTCGAAACACTTCACGGCGGTTCTCTCTTGCATCCTCGGTGCGAGCCCTTTGCATCCTACGTCTAGCTCTGAGGCAGGCTGTCCGTAGAGCTGCAATCTCGGCACTCCACCAGTATACCGGGCATCTACCGTTTCTTGGCAGTGTTTTTCTCGGCATAGTGGCGTCACACGCGCGTGATAGAACAGCTACCAGCGCATCCCCGCTTAGACTGTCGGTGTTGGCCTCCAGTCCCAGGGCCGCGGTGAAAGCTTCGCTGTCGAAGTGATTGGACTTCCACCCGCGTACCTGACAGGGATCTACCGCCCTCGGATGCTGCACACCATAGTTGATCTTAAAGCGGATTGCTAAATGATCACTATGGGTGTAGCCTTCGTCTACCCTCCATTCCATGCCTGGAGCCAGATTCGGGCTGGCAAATGTTAGGTCAATCCACGCCTCCACTCCGTTTCTACGGAATGTACTAGCGGAGCCATTATTAGCTAGCACAGTATCGAGTTTCGCAAGCGCTTCCATTAGCGCTTGACCCCTGCTATTTGTACAGCGGCTGCCCCACTCCACTGCCCAAGCGTTAAAGTCTCCCGCTATGACTACCGGTTTCCGGCCCACTAGGTCCGACGAGAGCCTGTCGATCATCTGGTAGAACTGTTCTATTGGCCACCTTGGTGGAGCGTAGCAGCTGCAATAGAACACACCATTGATCTTGGGAATCGCAACACCCTCGGCGGAGGAGTGTATTACCTCTTGAACAGGGAACCGTCCCGTTGTACAGATTGCCACCATTCCAGACCCATCCGACACCCAATTGCCGTTGCCGGCAGGGATGCTGTACGGGTCTGATAAGAGGGCGACATCTGCCCTCGACTCCGAGACCGACTGCCACATCACATACAGACTTTTTCCGATCTCGACGAACTGAGTCGAATGGGATATGACACTCGTCCCTCCGGGCCGGGATTAGGTTGCCGTTTTTCAGAGTGATTGCATAACCTTTCTATATGAGAAAGGCAAAAATGTGCCAAAATCCAACAAAGTGAATCGTCGTCAATTTTTTTTTCGAGTTTGCATCAAATCTCGACGTTTCATGTACCTTGAACACATTTAGCATCAAAAATAAAAATTCTATTTTTAATTTTTCCTATAGTTTATATTAGAAATTTCTGTGTGGCCGCACTCTGAAACCCGTAATTCCGGAACCAGAACTCCGATCGATCCAAAATTCAATAGCAGCCAATAGGAAGCTTGCACCTTTCATTTGAGACTAAGTTTGGGCAAATCGGTCCAGCCATCCCTGAGAAAAATGAGTGACATTATTTGACACATACGCACATACATACACACACATACAGACTTTTTCCGATCTCGACGAACTGAGTCGAATGGGATATGACACTCGGCCCTCCGGGCCGGGATTAGGTTACCATTTTTCAGAGTGATTGCATAACCTTTCTATATGAGAAGGGCAAAAATGTGCCAAAATCCAAAAAAGTGAATCGTCGTCAAATTTTTTTCGAGTTTGCATCAAATCTCGACGTTTCATGCACCTTAAACACATTTAGCATCAAAAATAAAAATTCTATTTTTAATTTTTCCTATAGTTTATATGAGAAATTTCTGTGTGGCCGCACTCTGAAACCCGTAATTCCGGAACCAGAATTCCGATCGATCTAAAATTCAATAGCAGCCGATGGGAAGGTTTCACCTTTCATTTGAGACTAAGTTTGGGCAAATCGGTCCAGCCATCTATGAGAAAAATGAGTGACATTATTTGACACATACGCACATACACACACATACACACACATACACACACACACACACACACACATACAGACTTTTTCCGATCTCGACGAACTGAGTCGAACGCACATACATACACACACATACAGACTTTTTCCTATCTCGACGAACTGAGTCGAATGGGATATGACACTCGGCCCTCCGGGCCGGGATTAGGTTAACATTTTTCAAAGTGTTTGCATAACCTTTCTATATGAGAAAGGCAAAAATGTGCCAAAATCCAAAAAAGTTTATCGTCGTCAATTTTTTTTCGAGTTTGCATCAAATCTCGACGTTTTATACACCTTGAACACATTTAGTATCAAAAATAAAAATTCTATTTTTAATTTTTCCTATAGTTTATATGAGAAATTTCTGTGCGGCCGCACTCTGAAACCCGTAATTTCGGAACCAGAATTCCGATCAATCCAAAATTCAATAGCAGCCGATGGGAAGGTTGCACCTTTCATTTGAGACTAAGCTTGTGCAAATCGGTCCACCCATCTCTGAGAAAAATGAGTGACATTATTTGACACATACGCACATACATATACACACACATACACACACATACAGACTTTTTCCGATCTCGACGAACTGAGTCGAATGGGATATGACACTCGGCCCACCGGACCGGGATTAGGTTGACGTTTTTCAGAGTGATTGCATAACCTTTCTATATGAGAAAGGCAAAAATGTGCCAAAATCCAAAAAAGTGAATCGTCGTCAAATTTTTTTCGAGTTTGCATCAAGTCTCGACGTTTCATGCACCTTGAACACATTTAGCATCAAAAATAAAAATTTTATTTTTAATTTTTCCTATAGTTTATATGAGAAATTTCTGTGTGGCCGCACTCTGAAACCCGTAATTCCGGAACCAGAATTCCGATCAATCCAAAATTCAATAGCAGCCGATGGGAAGGTTGCACCTTTCATTTGAGACTAAGTTTGGGCAAATCGGTCCAGCCATCTCTGAGAAAAATGAGTGACATTATTTGACACATACGCACATACATATACACACACATACACACACATACAGACTTTTTCCGATCTCGACGAACTGAGTCGAATGGGATATGACACTCGGCCCTCCGGACCGGGATTAGGTTGACGTTTTTCAGAGTGATTGCATAACCTTTCTATATGAAAAAGGCAAAAATGTGCCAAAATCCAAAAAAGTGAATCGTCGTCAAATTTCGAGTTTGCATCAAATCTCGACGTTTCATGCACCTTGAACACATTTAGCATCAAAAATAAAAATTCTATTTTTAATTTTTCCTATAGTTTATATGAGAAATTTCTGTGTGGCCGCACTCTGAAACCCGTAATTCCGGAACCAGAATTCCAATCAATCCAAAATTCAATAGCAGCCGATGGGAAGGTTGCACCTTTCATTTGAGACTAAGTTTGGGCAAATCGGTCCAGCCATCTCTGAGAAAAATGAGTGACATTATTTGACACATACGCACATACGTACACACACACATACACACACATACAGACTTTTTCCTATTTTGACGAACTGAGTCGAATGGGATATGACACTCGGCCCTCCGGGCCGGGATTACTTTGGCGTTTTTTAGAGTGATTGCATAACCTTTCTATATGAGAAAGGCAAAATGTGCCAAAATCCAAAAAACTGAATCGTCGTCAAATTTGTTTCGAGTTTGCATCAAGTCTCGACGTTTCATGCACTTTGAACACATTTAGCATCAAAAATAAAAATTCTATTTTTAAATTATTTGACACATACGCACATACATACACACACACATACACACACATACAGACTTTTTCCGATCTCGACGAACTGAGTCGAATGGGATATGACACTCGGCCCACCGGACCGGGATTAGGTTGACGTTTTTCAGAGTGATTGCATAACCTCTCTATATGAGAAAGGCAAAAATGTGCCAAAATCCAAAAAAGTGAATCGTCGTCAAATTTTTTTTCGAGTTTGCATCAAATCTCGACGTTTCATGCACCTTGAACACATTTAGCATCAAAAATAAAAATTCTATTTTTAATTTTTCCTATAGTTCATATGAGAAATTTCTGTGTGGCCGCACTCTGAAACTCGTAATTCCGGAACCAGAATTCCGATCGATCCAAAATTCAATAGCAGCCGATGGGAAGCTTGCACCTTTCATTTGAGACTAAGCTTGGGCAAATCGGTCCAGCCATCTTTGAGAAAATTAGTTACATTATTTGACACATACGCACATCCATACACACACACATACACACACATACACACATACACACACACATACAGACTTTTTTCGATCTCGACGAACTGAGTCGAATGGGATATGACACTCGGCCCTCCGGGCCGGGGTTAGGTTAACGTTTTTCAAAGTGTTTGCATAACCTTTCTATATGAGAAAGGCAAAAATGTGCCAAAATCCAAAAAAGTGAATCGTCGTCAAATTTCGAGTTTGCATCAAATCTCGACGTTTCATGCACCTGGAACACATTTAGCATCAAAAATAAAAATTCTATTTTTAATTTTTCCTATAGTTTATATGAGAAATTTATGTGTGGCCGCACTCTGAAACCCGCAATTCCGGAACCAGAATTCCGATCAATCCAAAATTCAATAGCAGCCGATGGGAAGGTTGCACCTTTCATTTGAGACTAAGTTTGAGCAAATCGGTCCAGCCATCTCTGAGAAAAATGAGTGACATTATTTGACACATACGCACATACATACACACACATACACACACACATACAGACTTTTTCCGATCTCGACGAACTGAGTCGAATGGGATATGACACTCGGCCCTCCGGGCCGGGATTAGGATGACGTTTTTCAGAGTGATTGCATAACCTTTCTATATGAGAAAGGCAAAAATGTGCCAAAATCCAAAAAAGTGAATCGACGTCAAATTTTTTTTTTCGAGTTTGCATCAAATCTCGACGTTTCATGCACCTTGAACACATTTAGCATCAAAAATAAAAATTCTATTTTTAATTTTTCCTATAGTTTATATGAGAAATTTCTGTGTGGCCGCACTCTGAAACCCGTAATTCCGGAACCAGAATTCCAATCAATCCAAAATTCAATAGCAGCCGATGGAAAGGTTGCACCTTTCATTTGAGACTAAGTTTGGGCAAATCGGTCCAGCCATCTCTGAGAAAAATGAGTGACATTATTTGACACATACGCACATACATACACACACATACACACACATAAACACACACACATACAGACTTTTTCCGATCTCGACGAACTGAGTCGAATGGGATATGACACTCGGCCCTCCAGACCGGGATTAGGTTGACGTTTTTCAGAGTGATTGTATAACCTTTCTATATGAGAAAGGCAAAAATGTGCCAAAATGCAAAAAAGTGAATCGTCGTCAAATTTTTTTTCGAGTTTGCATCAAATCTCGACGTTTCATGCACCTTAAACACATTTAGCATCAAAAATAAAAAATCTATTTTTAATTTTTCCTATAGTTTATATGAGAAATTTCTGTGTGGCCGAACTCTGAAACCCGTAATTCCGGAACCAGAAGTCCGATCGATCCAAAATTCAATAGCAGCCGATGGGAAGATTGCACCTTTCATTTGAGACTAAGTTTGGGCAAATCGGTCCAGCCATCTCTGAGAAAAATGAGTGACATTATTTGACACATACGCACATACATACACACACACATAGACACACATACACACACATACAGACTATTTCCGATCTCGACGAACTGAGTCGAATAGAATATGACACTCGGCCCTCCCGGACGGGATTATTTTGACGTTTTTCATAGTGATTGCATAACCTTTCTATATGAGAAAGGCAAAAATGTGCCAAAATCCAAAAAAGTGAATCGTCGTTTTTCGAGTTTGAATCAAGTCTCGACGTTTCATGCACCTTGAACACATTTAGCATCAAAAATAAAAATTCTATTTTTAATTTTTCCTATAGTTTATGTGAGAAATTGCTGTGTGGCCGCACTCTGAAACCCGAAGGTTGCACCTTTCATTTGAGACTAAGTTTGGGCAAATCGGTCCAGCCATCTCTGAGAAAAATGAGTGACATTATTTGACACATACGCACATACATACACACACACATACAGACTTAACTCCGCTAGCGAATGACGGATCTCAATAGTAGCATGTCTGTAATAATATATACGTACATGAAATTATTGAGAACCAGAGCTACAGGTCCCAAGCCCTGGTAAAGGAGGATGGTTGTGATGATCTGTGCCGCAGTCACCACGTAAAGCAAGATAGTTCATAACCCCAATTCCAAGGCATGAAGCGACCCGTGCCGAGGGATGAGTGATTGAGGGGGTGAAAAAGATGCTCGATCGTTAACGGAGCCTGTGGGGTACCTGGGCAACCCCCACAGTAAGCGTCTCTTACCACGTTAATCTGGCGTGGCAGACATTTATTCTCGCGCTACTCGTGGGATCAAACATGGAGTCAACTAAAAACAAAAACAAACAAACGGAGGTGCCAAACTTCTTTGCAATAGGTGGTTTGGCGAGGTCTCCCCCCCCCCCCGTGGGGAGAGTAGTGGAGCGACGAGTGCTGCATCTGATAGCACCAGTGACCCCCCAGTAGTGGTAGGAAATAGCCCTACCAACGCACCGGACGGGCCACTATCCACGATGCGCAAAGTGGTGGAGCAGCTCGATTCAAAAATCGAGTTGAAACAGCAGGCTTATGCCAAGAGGGTGGAATGTCGGGAGAAGTCCGACAGAGGAACCCAGACAGTGGCCTCCAAGAGGGAGGGAAGAGAGAAGGTCGGTACAGGCACTCAGACAGTGGCCTTCACCTTCTATGGAGCAGCCACGTCGCTCGAAGCGGCGGCCGAGTTTCCCTCGAAGGGAAAAGGCAAGGGCAAGGGCGATCGTAAGACGGCGTCGAACGCGAAGCGCCCTAAGAAGTCGCCAGGCGAGGGTGCAAAAACCGACACCACACGGCGTGCAACCGTTAAGGTCAAACGCCGTTTGGGCGAGGTAAGCGAGGGCGAGAGTGACCTCGCTGAGCAGAGCGTTGGTACCAGCAACCCGGCGCGACCGGGGCAGGGGGCGTTAACCCCTGGACGCTGGTCACCAAGAAGAAGCCGGCACCGACACCGGAGGTACCGCGGCCCGCAAAGAAGGCCAAGGACAGAGGCGAGGCCTTGTGGTTAAAAACCGACAAGGACAAATACGCCGATGTCCTAAAGTCGATGAAGGCGGCCGAAAGCCTCTCGGCCCTTGGGCAAGATGTGCGTAGCGTGAGACGCACCAACACGGGAGAAATGCTTCTGGTGCTGAAGCGAGGCGCACAATCTAGTGCGGTATACAAGGCCTTGGCCCAAGAGGTCCTTGGTGAAGGCGCCCAAGTCAGGTTGCTAGGGGCGGAAATGACTCTCCAATGCAAGCATCTGGACGAGTTCACGACCGTAGAAGATGTCGTCGCAGCCGTTAAGGAACAATGCGACGTCACAATCGAGCGGGCCTCTGTGCGATTGAGAGATGGACCCTCTGGCACTCAAGTAGCCTACCTCAGGCTACTGAAGGCGGATGCCAAAAAGGTAACCGAGAAAGGGAAGCTGAAGATCGGCTGGTCGGTATGCCCTATTAGTATACCCCAGCCGTCTTCAGTGGATAGGTGCTATCGGTGCCTTGAGTCCGGCCACAAAGCCTACGAGTGCAAGAACATAGACAGGAGCAAACTATGTCGTCGCTGCGGCGAGGAGGGGCATAAGGAGCGGGGTTGCACTAAGGCACACAAGTGCCTTATCTGCACCGCTAAGAAGCAAGCCCATAAACATGCTATGGGCGAACCTTCGTGTCCCTTCGATGAGGCAAATAAGAAGAAGCCGTGAACGTCACACAGCTAAATCTTAACCATTGTGCAGCAGCCCAACAGCTGCTATGGCAGTCGGTCTCGGAGTCGCGGACAGATGTCGCCCTCTTATCAGACCCGTACCGCATCCCTGCCGGCAACGGCAATTGGGTGTCGGACGGGTCTGGAATGGTGGCAATCTGTACAACGGGACGGTTCCCGGTTCAAGAGGTAATACACTCCTCCGCCGAGGGTGTTGCGATTGCCAAGATCAATGGTGTGTTCTATTGCAGCTGCTACGCTCCACCAAGGTGGCCAATAGAACAGTTCAACCAGATGATCGACAGGCTCTCGTCGGACCTAGTGGGCCGGAAACCGGTAGTCATAGCGGGAGACTTTAACGCTTGGGCAGTGGAGTGGGGCAGCCGCTGTACAAATAGCAGGGGTCAAGCGCTAATGGAGGCGCTTGCGAAACTCGATACTGTGCTAGCTAATAATGGCTCCGCTAGTACATTCCGTAGAAACGGAGTGGAGGCGTGGATTGACCTAACATTTGCCAGCCCGAATCTGGCTCCAGGCATGGAATGGAGGGTAGACGAAGGCTACACCCATAGCGATCATTTAGCAATCCGCTTTAGGATCAACTATGGTGTGCAGCATCCGAGGGCGGGAGATCCCTGTCAGGTACGCGGGTGGAAGTCCAATCACTTCAACAGCGAAGCTTTCACCGCGGCCCTGGGACTGGAGGCCAACACCGACAGTCTAAGGGGGGATGCGCTGGTAGCTGTTCTATCACGCGCGTGTGACGCCACTATGCCGAGAAAAACACTGCCAAGAAACGGCAGATGCCCGGTATACTGGTGGAGTGCCGAGATTGCAGCTCTACGGTCAGCCTGCCTCAGAGCTAGACGTAGGATGCAAAGAGCTCGCACCGAGGATGCAAGAGAGAACCGCCGTGAAGTGTTTCGAGCTGCGAAATTGGCCCTTAACAAGGCCATTAAAAGCAGCAAGAGAGCGTGTTTCGACAACCTGTGTGAGAGTGCCAACGCGAATCCGTGGGGTGACGCCTACCGGATTGTGATGGCCAAGACCAAAGGGGGCTCCTCACCCCCAGAACGGTCTCCGGACCGGTTGGCAACGATTTTCGAAGTACTCTTCCCGTCTCGAGCCACAAGCCCCTGGCCACCTGCGAGACAGTGCGGACACGGCCGAAATGGTGGCTCCAGTGACTAATGAAGAACTACTCGCAGTGGCTAAATCCCTAGCAATGAACAAAGCTCCAGGGCCGGATGGAGTTCCAAACAACGCTCTCAAGGCAGCGATCATAGCGAACCCGAACATGTTCAGGCTAGCTATGCAGAGATGCCTTGACGAGTGCCGTTTCCCCGATAGATGGAAAAGGCAGAAATTGGTGCTGTTGCCGAAGCCCGGGAAGCCGCCAGGCGACCCATCGGCGTACAGACCAATCTGTCTGATCGACACGACTGGCAAACTGCTTGAGAGGATCATCCTCAACAGGCTAACCCCGTACGCGGAAGGTACGGACGATCTGTCAAGCAACCAGTTTGGCTTTCGGAAGGGTAAATCCACAGTGGACGCTCTCAACTCAGTGATAAATACTGCCGAGATAGCGATCCAACGGAAAAGCGAGGTATTTGCGTTAGTGACACTTGACGTGAAGAACGCATTCAACAGCGCAAGCCATCGCGCTCTCGTTACACCGGCTTAGCCTACCGGTGGGTCTGTACCGGATCTTGGAAAAATACTTCCAAAACCGCGTACTGCTATACGAGACCGATGCCGATCAGAAAAGGGTTCCGATTACCGCCGGAGTCCCACAGGGCTCGATCCTAGGCACGGTGTTATGGAACCTCATGTATGCTTTGCTGACGACGTAACCTTGGAGGTCTACGGGGAGTCAATTCCTGAGGTAGAACTAAACGCAGAACACGCGATCAGCACGGTGGAGGAATGGATGAGCGCGAGAGGCCTGGAGCTCGCTCATCATAAGACGGAGGTAGTTATCGTCAACAACCGCAAGTCGGCACAACATGCAGTTATCCATGTGGGAGAAGTCGCGATCACTTCACAGCGAAGTCTGAAGTCTCTCGGAGTCATTATAGACGACAAGCTGACCTTCGGCAGCCATGTCGACTATACGTGCAAGAGAGCGTCGACTGCTGTTGCGGCTCTATCGAGGATGATGTCCAACAGCTCAAAGGTGTGCGCCAGTAGACGTAGGTTACTGGCAGGCGTTGCCGTATCTATCCTCAGGTACGGCGGCCCGTCATGGTCAAGAGCACTGAGGGTAACCACACGGAAAACCCCGCAATCACAAAAAATGAATATTGCAATTTTTGATTTTTGTCTTGACTGTTTCAACTAAAAATTGTTGATTCAACTAACTGTCCTGTTGATTTTCGCATCATCAATTGGCTGAATAAATTAGTTGTTTTTGAAAGCTGTCAGTTTTCAGAAAATAAAGACAGCAAAAAGGAAACAAAAATTTGCAAATTTTTTTAACAATTTCTTTAGTTGAAAAGGATACGTCAGTTTTCTCGCTATGTTCATTTTGTAAAATTTTTGAGGCTAACATAAAAGAGCTTGATTTTGAAGTTTAGATTAATAAACCAGTTATAATACTTAGAAGTGCCTACCTAATTTAGTGATATATATGTGAATTTATGGAAGTATTTTTATATAATACATCAGGTAGACAACAAATTGCATGATTCGACTGATGTTCGAACGTGAGCAAATCTTCTGGAACCAGGTGTGTATGTTTCATGTGCTTTTTACAAATCAGCCATCCAATTTTCTCACATGTTAACAAATGTTAGACATTAGAATAGGACATTAGTCTCCATCAGTAAATTGATCTGTATATTCTATCATTGCATAAATAATTGTTCCATGCAAATAGAGAATCTAGTGGAACATGGAACCATAATTCGTATAGAAAGTCAATGCTATATATTTTTTTATAAAATAGAATAATTGTTAACGTATTGGCGCTGAACAGTGTTAATATTTATATTTCCTAGTGATACAACGCGTTTGGATAAATCAAGCCATTGATATGATAGCAATAAAGTTCTTCGAAGATAATTTGGCTTTTTATTACTGGGTAACAAATCCTCCTTATAATTAACAAAATCGTTAGCTGTTACAACTGGTTGGGATATTTTTCAATAATACAATTGATTGAAACAACCATCTTGGTTTTTAGTTTCAACACGCACCAATCTTGAAATCAACAATTATATTAGTTGTTACAACTGGTTGGGAATTATTCCAATATTACAATTGACTGAAACAACCATCTCGGTTTTCAGTTTCAACTCGCACCAATCTTGAAATCAACAATTATATTAGTTGTTACAACTGTTTGGGAATTATTCCAATATTACAATTGACTGAAACAACCATCTCGGTGTTCAGTTTCAACTCGCACCAATCTTGAAATCGACAATTATATTAGTTGTTACAGCTATTTGATGAGCTGATTCGGATGGTGTGTGTCTTTGCTAACTGACAGCATCACATTTTCAACTAGATGATTTAGTTGTTTCAGCAACTGTTTTGTTCATTCAAAAACAAAAATGAAAGTTTAGAAGAATCAACAATCGTTTAGCTGTACCAAATTTTAACCAGTCGATTTCAGAAATTCTACTAATATATTAGTTGCTATGCGATCGGGAGCGTTTCCGTGCAGATACCTACAGAAACTGGAGAGCACCTACCGCGTGATGTGCCTCAGAGTGATATCTGCCTACCGCACGGTATCACACGATGCATCCTGCGTGATAGCGAGCATGATGCCAGTCGGGCTGGTCATTCGGGAAGATGAGGAGTGCTTCGAGCTACGTGGAAATAGAATAGCCCGCGAACGCACCAGGGTGACCTCGGTCGCCAGATGGCAGCGTGAGTGGGACAACTCCTCGAAAGGTAGGTGGACCCACCGGCTGATACCTAGCATATCGAGCTGGGTGGGAAGACCCCATGGGGAAGTTCACTTCCACCTGACACAATTCCTGTCAGGCCATGGCTGTTTCCGACAGTACCTCCACAGGTTCGGGCACGCGGAGGTCCCAGTCTGCCCGGACTGCCCAGGTGTAGACGAAACTGCCGAACACATACTGTTCGTATGTCATCGGTTCGACGTCGAAAGAAGAGCAATGCTTGACGTCTGTGGCTGGGACACAACCCCTGATACCCTTATTCAGCGGATGTGTCAATCGGTGGAGAAGTGGAACGCAGTCTCGGCTGCTACCATCCAGATTGCCTGTAGGCTACAGGTAATCTGGCGAACCGAGCAACAGATGACAGGCACGGCTAACTAGTGATTGGTTAGCTGGAGCCCAAAAGGCCAAGCGCAAAAAAGGAAGTGAATGGTCTGTTCATTCCGAGGCAGGTTTGGCGCAGCGACTGGCAACCGCGTAAGGGGTAAACCCAGCCACCCCGAAGCAAGACAGAAGAGTGAGTGTATAGGCGTATAAGTGGACTGCCTCATGCCAAAACGGGAGGGTCGTAGCGTAGTATGTTGGGACTTAGCTATCGATGCCTCATGGCGTGGCAGAGGAGTGAAAGGGTGAGCATCCAAGTCAGTCTCACACGGCATGTTAAGGGTGAGCACAAAAGTCAGCCTCACATGGTATGGTAGAGGCTAGCACAAAAGTAAGCCTAGCAAGGAATGAAAAAGGTGAGCACACAAGTCAGCCTCGCATGGTATGTCAGAAGTGGGGCCTAAGAAAAATGTCCCACATGGGATGCCAGGGGGAGTGACAGAGGTACAATAGAGTGGCACGATCGAGAGTGAATCAGGTGATAGGGTGAGCACCCAAGTCAGCCTCACATGGTATGGGTGGGGCGAGCACAAAAGTAAGCCTAGCAAGGAATGAGTAAGGTGAGCATACAAGTCAGCCTCGCAAGGAACGAAAAAGGTGAGCACAAAAGTCAGCCTCATGTGGGAGTGTTTGAGAGTGAATCAAAGTGCGATAGAGAGAGCACCCAAGTAAGCCTCATACAGGACGTATGAACGCGTAAGTGAAAGTGAATGAGTACATTATGTACAGCCATCCCCCCAGAAGTAATACCGAGAGGTAGTTCCTGGGAGGAACGATGGCGGAGCCCAATGGAGTTTAATCGGTATTAATGGCAGCGTCACCATTCGAGCCCGACACGCCCCCAGTGCACCCCGTGCGGTAGCTTGGACCCTACTAATAGCACGTGTACTGGGCTAGGACGTAAAGGTCTTCTCCATTAAAAAAAAACACACATACAGACTTTTTCCTATCTCGACGAACTGAGTCGAATGGGATATGACACCCGGACCTCCGGGCCGGGATTATTTTGACGTTTTTCAGAGTGATTGCATAACCTTCCTATATGAGAAAGGCAAAAATGTGCCAAAATCCAAAAAAGTGAATCGTCGTCAAATTTTTTTCGAGTTTGCATCAAGTCTCGACGTTTCATGCACCTTGAACACATTTAGCATCAAAAATAAAAATTCTATTTTTATTTTTCCTATAGTTTATATGAGAAATTTCTGTGTGGCCGCACTCTGAAACCCGTAATTCCGGAACCAGAATTCCGATCAAACCAAAATTCAATAGCAGCCGATGGAAAGGTTGCACCTTTCATTTGAGACTAAGTTTGGGCAATTCGTCCAGCCATCTCTGAGAAAAATGAGTGACATTATTTGACACATACGAACATACACACACATAAACACACACATACAGACTTTTTCCGATCTCGACGAACTGAGTCGAATGGGATATGACACTCGGCCCTCGGGGCCGGGATTAGGTTGACGATTTTCAGAGTGATTGCATAACCTTTCTATATGAGAAAGGCAAAAATGTGCCAAAATCCAAAAAAGTGAATCGTCGTCAATTTTTTTTCGAGTTTGCATCAAATCTCGACGTTTCATGCACCTTGAAC
Organism: Topomyia yanbarensis; assembly: GCF_030247195.1. Lineage (NCBI taxonomy): Eukaryota > Metazoa > Arthropoda > Insecta > Diptera > Culicidae > Topomyia > Topomyia yanbarensis. The sequence goes on along the minus strand of NC_080670.1, from coordinate 127,673,865 downwards.
ACATTTAGCATCAAAAATAAAAATTCTATTTTTAATTTTTCCTATAGTTTATATGAGAAATTTCTGTGTGGCCGCACTCTGAAACCCGTAATTCCGCAACCAGAATTCCGATCGATCCAAAATTCAATAGCAGCCGATGGGAAGGTTTGGGCAAATCGGTCCAGCCATCTCTGAGAAAAATGAGTGACATTATTTGACACATACGCACAAACATACACACACACATACACACACATACACACATACATACACACACATACAGACGTTTTCCTATCTCGACGAACTGAGTCGAATGGGATATGACACTCGGCCCTCCGGGCCGGGATTAGGTTGATGTTTTTCAGAGTGGTTGCACTACCTTTCTATATGAGAAAGGCAAAAATCGTCAGTATGCTTTCCGATTTCTTACTAGTTGCTACGTTTAGTCAGCTCGAAGCAATATATATATATATATATATATATATATATATATATATATATATATATATATATATATATATATATATATATATATATATATATATATATATATATATATATATATATATATATATATATATATATATATATATATATATATATATATATATTATACATATATATATTATACACTCTGAAACCCGTAATTCCGCAACAAGAATTCCGATCGATCCAAAATTCAATGGCATCCGATGGGAAGGTTGCACCTTTAATTTGAGACTAAGTTTGGGCAAATCGGTCCAGCCATCTCTGAGAAAAATGAGTGACATTATTTGACACATACGCACATACATACACACACATACAGACTTTTTCCGATCTCGACGAACTGAGTCGAATAGGATATGACACTCGGCCCTGCGGGACGGGATTAGGTTGACGTTTTTCAGAGTGATTGCATAACCTTTCTATATGAGGCATAAATGTGCCAAAATCCAAAAAAGTGAATCGTCGTCAATTTTTTTTTTTCGAGTTTGCATCAAATCTCGACGTTTCATGCACCTTGAACACATTTAGCATCAAAAATAAAAATTCTATTTTTAATTTTTCCTATAGTTTATATGAGAAATTTCTGTGTGGCCGCACTCTGAAACCCGTAATTCCGGAACCAGAATTCCGATCGATCCAAAATTCAAAAGCAGCCGATAGGAAGGTTGCACCTTTCATTTGAGACTAAGTTTGGGCAAATCGGTCTAGCCATCTCTTAGAAAAATGAGTGACATTATTTGACACATATGCACATACATACACACACATACACACACACATACAGACTTTTTCCGATTTCGACGAACTGAGTCGAATGGGATATGACACTCGGCCCTCCGGATTGGGATTAGGTTGACGTTTTTCAGAGTGATTGCATAACCTTTCTATATGAGAAAGGCAAAGATGTGCCAAAATCCAAAAAAGTGAATCGTTGTCAAATTTTTTTTCGAGTTTGCATCATATCTCGACGTTTCATGCACCTTGAACACATTTAGCATCAAAAATAAAAATTCTATTTTTAATTTTTCCTATAGTTTATATGAGAAATTTCTGTATGGCCGCACTCTGAAACCCGTAATTCCGGAACCAGAATTCCGATCGATCCAAAATTCAATAGCAGCCGATGTGAAGGTTGCACCTTTCATTTGAGACTAAGTTTGGGCAAATCGGTCCAGCCATCTCTGAGAAAAATGAGTGAAATTATTTGACACATACGCACATACATACATACACACACATACACACACATACACACACACACACATACACACACATACAGACTTTTTCCTATCTCGACGAACTGAGTCGAATGGGATATGACACTCGGCCTTCCGGGCCGGGATTATTTTGACGTTTTTCAGAGTGATTGCATAACCTTTCTATATGAGAAAGGCAAAGATGTGCCAAAATCCAAAAAAGTGAGTCGTCGTCAAATTTTTTTCGAGTTTTCATCAAGTCTCGACGTTTCATGCACCTTGAACACATTTAGCATCAAAAGTAAAAATTCTATTTTTAATTTTTCCTATAGTTTATGTGAGAAATTTCTGTGTGGCCGCACTCTGAAACCCGTAATTCCGGAACCAGAATTCCGATCAATCCAAAATTCAATTGCAGCCGATGGGAAGGTTGCACCTTTCATTTGAGACTAAGTTTGGGCAAATCGGTCCAGCCATCTCTGAGAAAAATGAGTGACATTATTTGACACATACGCACATACTTACACACACACATACAGACTTTTTCCGATCTCGACGAACTGAGTCGAATGGGATATGACACTCGGCCCTCCGGGCCGGGATTAGGTTGACGTTTTTCAGAGTGATTGCATAACCTTTCTATATGAGAAATGCAAAAATGTGCCAAAATCCAAAAAAGTGAATCATCGTCAAATTTTTTTTCGAGTCGATACTTTTTCCGATCTCGACGAACTGAATCGAATGGGATATGACACTCGGCCCTCCGGGACGGGATTAGGTTGACATTTTTCAGAGTGATAACCTTTCTATATAAGAAAGGCAAAAATGTGCCAAAATCCAAAAAAGTGAATAGTCGTCAAATCTTTTTTTGAGTTTGCATCAAATGTCGACGTTTCATGCACCTTGAGCACATTTGGCATCAAAAATAAAAATTCTATTTTTAATTTTTCCTATAGTTTATATGAGAAATTTCTGTGTGGCCGCACTCTGAAACTCGTAATTCCGGAACCAGAATTCCGATCGATCCAAAATTCAATAGCAGCCGATGGGAAGGTTGCACCTTTCATTTGAGACTAAGTTTGGGCAAATCGGTCCAGCCATCTCTGAGAAAAATGAGTGACATTATTTGACACATACGAACATACATACACACACATACACACACATACACATAAACACATTTATCGCGCGACTCTTGGGATTTTACATGGAGTTAACAAAAAATAAAAATAAACAGTCGGAGGTGCAAAACCCCTTCGCTAGAGGTGGTTTGGCGAGGTCTCCCTCCGTGGGGAGAGTAGTGGAGCGATGAGTGCTGCATCTGAAAGCACCAGTGACCCCCCAGCAGCGGTAGGCAATAGCCCTACCAACGCACCGGACGGGCCACTATCGGCGATGCGCAAAGTGGTGGAGCAGCTCGATGCGATAATCGAGTACACTAGCGCAAAGCAAAATATAAGCAAGGAGTTAAAACAGAGTCTCCTGGAACTCCGAAAAACTGTTCGTGTCGCAAGACAGAAACAGCAGGATTATGCTAAGAGGGTGGAATGTCGGGAGAAGTCCGACAGAGAAACCCAGACAGTGGCCTCCAAGAAGGAGGGAAAAGAGATGGTCGATACGGGCACTCAGACAGTGCCCTTCACCTTCTATGGAGCAGCCACGTCGCTTGAAGCGGCGGCCGAGTTCCCCTCGAAGAGAAAAGGCAAGGGCAAGGGCAATCGCAAGACGGCGTCGAACGCGAAGCGCCCTAGGAAGTCGCCAGGCGAGGGTGCAAAAAGCGACACCACACGGCGTGCAACCGTTAAGGTCAAACGCCGTTTGGGCGAGGTAAGCGAGGGCGAGAGTGACCTCGCTGAGCAGAGCGTTGGTACCAGCAACCCGGCGCGACCGGGGCAGGGGGGCCCAAACCCCTGGACGCTGGTCACCTGGAAGAAGCCGGCACCGCCACCGGAGGTACCGCGGCCCACGAAGAAGGCCAAGGACAGAGGCGAGGCCTTGTGGTTGAAAACCGACAAGGACAAATATGTCGATGTCCTGAAATCGATGAAGGCGGCCGAAAGCCTTTCGGCCCTTGGGCAAAATGTGCGTAGCGTGAGACGCACCAACACGGGAGAAATGCTTCTGGTACTGAAGCGAGGCGCACAATCTAGTGCGGTATACAAGGCCTTGGCCCAAGAGGTCCTTGGTGAGGGCGCCCAAGTCAGATCGCTAGGGGCGGAAATGACTCTCCAGTGCAAGCACTTGGACGAGTTCACGACCGCAGAAGACGTCGTCGCAGCCGTTAAGGAGCATTGCGACGTCACAATCGAGCGGGCCTCTGTGCGATTGAGAGATGGACCCTCTGGCACCCAAGTAGCCTACCTCAGGCTACTGAAGGCGGATGCCAAAAAGGTAACCGAGAAAGGGAAGCTGAAGATCGGCTGGTCGGTATGCCCTATTAGTATACCCCAGCCGTCTTCAGTGGATAGGTGCTATCGGTGCCTTGAGTCCGGCCACAAAGCATACGAGTGCAAAGGCATAGATAGGAGCAAACTATGTCGTCGCTACGGCGAGGAGGGACATAAAGAGCGGGGGTGCACTAAGGCACACAAGTGCCTTATCTGCACCGCTAAGAAGCAAGCCCATAAACATGCTATGGGCGGACCTTCGTGTCCCTTCGGTGAGTTAAATAAGAAGAAGCCGTGAACGTCACACAGCTATATCTTAACCATTGTGCAGCAGCCCAACAGCTGCTGTGGCAGTCGGTCTCGGAGTCGAGGACAGATGTCGCCCTCTTATCAGACCCGTACCGCATCCCTACCGGCAACGGCAATTGGGTGTCGGACGGGTCTGGAATGGTGGCAATCTGTACAACGGGACGGTTCCTGGTTCAAGAGGTAATACACCCCTCCGCCGAGGGTGTGGCGATTGCCAAGATCAATGGAGTGTTCTATTGCAGCTGCTACGCTCAACCAAGGTGGCCAATAGAACAGTTCTACCAGATGATCGACAGGCTCTCGTCGGACCTAGTGGGTCGGGAACCGGTAGTCATAGCGGGAGACTTTAACGCTTGGGCAGTGGAGTGGGGCAGCCGCTGTACAAATAGCAGGGGTCAAGCGCTAATGGAAGCGCTTGCGAAACTCGATACTGTGCTAGCTAATAATGGTTCCGCTAGTACATTCCGTAGAAACGGAGTGGAGGCGTGGATTGACCTAACATTTGCCAGCCCGAGTCTGGCTCCAGGCATGGAATGGAGGGTAGACGAAGGCTACACCCATAGCGAGCATTTAGCAATCCGCTTTAAGATCGACTATGGTGTGCAGCATCCGAGGGCGGGAGATCCCTGTCAGGTACGCAGGTGGAAGTCCAATCACTTCGACAGCGAAGCTTTCACCGCGGCCCTGGGACTGGAGGCCAACACCGACAGTCTAAGCGGGGATGCGCTGGTAGTTGTTCTATCACGCGCGTGTGACGCCACTATGCCGAGAAAAACACTGCCAAGAAACGGTAGATGCCCGGTATACTGGTGGAGTGCCGAGATTGCAGCTCTACGGTCAGCCTGCCTCAGAGCTAGACGTAGGATGCAAAGGGCTCGCACCGAGGATGCAAGAGAGAACCGCCGTGAAGTGTTTCGAGCTGCGAAATTGGCCCTTAACAAGGCTATTAAAAGCAGCAAGAGAGCGTGTTTCGACAACCTGTGTGAGAGTGCCAACGCGAATCCGTGGGGTGACGCCTACCGGATTGTGATGGCCAAGACCAAAGGGGGCTCCTCACCCCCAGAACGGTCTCCGGACCGGTTGGCAACGATTATCGAAGTACTCTTCCCGTCTCGAGCCACAAGCCCATGGCCACCTGCACTACGAGACAATGCGGGCACGGTCGAAATGGTGGCTCCAGTGACGAATGAAGAACTACTCGCAGTGGCTAAATCCCTAGCAATGAACAAAGCTCCAGGGCCGGATGGAGTTCCAAACAACGCACTCAAGGCAGCGATCATAGCGAACCCGAACATGTTCAGGCTAGCTATGCAGAGATGCCTTGACGAGTGCCGTTTCCCCGATAGATGGAAAAGGCAGAAATTGGTGCTGTTGCCGAAGCCCGGGAAGCCGCCAGGCGACCCATCGGCGTACAGACCAATCTGTCTGATCGACACGACTGGCAAACTGCTTGAGAGGATCATCCTCAACAGGCTCACCCCGTACGCGGAAGGTACGGACGGTCTGTCAAGCAACTAGTTTGGCTTTCGGAAGGGTAAGTCCACAGTGGACGCTCTCAACTCAGTGATAAATACTGCCGAGATAACGATCCAACAAAAAAGGCGAGGTATTCGATACTGTGCGTTAGTGACACTAGACGTGAAGAACGCATTCAACAGCGCAAGCTGGGATGCCATCGCGCTTTCGTTACACCGGCTTAGCCTACCGGTGGGTCTGTATCGGATCTTGGAGTTACTTCCAGAACCGCGTACTGCTATACGAGACCGATGCCGGTCAGAAAAGGGTTCCGATTACCGCCGGAGTCCCGCAGGGCTCGATCCTAGGCCCGGTGCTATGGAACCTCATGTATGACGGTGTTCTGAGACTGAAGTTCCCTCCTGGGGTCAAGATCGTCGGCTTTGCCGACGACGTAACCTTGGAGGTCTACGGGGAGTCAATTCCTGAGGTAGAACTAACCGCAGAACACGCGATTAGCACGGTGGAGGAATGGATGAGCGCGAGAGGCCTGGAGCTCGCTCATCATAAGACGGAGGTAGTTATCGTCAACAACCGCAAGTCGGCACAACATGCAGTTATCCATGTGGGAGAAGTCGCGATCACTTCACAGCGAAGTCTGAAGTCTCTCGGAGTCATTATAGACGACAAGCTGACCTTCGGCAGCCATGTCGACTATACGTGCAAGAGAGCGTCGACTGCTGTTGCGGCTCTATCGAGGATGATGTCCAACAGCTCAAAGGTGTGCGCCAGTAGACGTAGGTTACTGGCAGGCGTTGCCGTATCTATCCTCAGGTACGGCGGCCCGTCATGGTCAAGAGCACTGAGGGTAACCAGTTACCTACAGAAACTGGAGAGCACCTACCGCGTGATGTGCCTCAGAGTGATATCTGCCTACCGCACGGTATCACACGATGCATCCTGCGTGATAGCGAGCATGATGCCAGTCGGGCTGGTCATTCGGGAAGATGAGGAGTGCTTCGAGCTACGTGGAAATAGAATAGCCCGCGAATGCACCAGGGTGACCTCGGTCGCCAGATGGCAGCGTGAGTGGGACAACTCCTCGAAAGGTAGGTGGACCCACCGGCTGATACCTAGCATATCGAGCTGGGTGGGAAGACCCCATGGGGAAGTTCACTTCCACCTGACACAATTCCTGTCAGGCCATGGCTGTTTCCGACAGTACCTCCACAGGTTCGGGCACGCGGAGGTCCCAGTCTGCCCGGACTGCCCAGGTGTAGACGAAACTGCCGAACACATACTGTTCGTATGTCATCGGTTCGACGTCGAAAGAAGAGCAATGCTTGACGTCTGTGGTTGGGACACAACCCCTGATACCCTTATTCAGCGGATGTGTCAATCGGTGGAGAAGTTGAAAGCAGTCTCGGCTGCTACCATCCAGATTGCCTGTAGGCTACAGGTAATCTGGCGATCCGAGCAACAGACGACGGGCACGGCTAACTAGTGATTGGTTAGCTGGAGCGAAAAAGGCCAAGCGCAAAAAAGGGAGTGAATTGTCTGTTCATGCCGAGGCAGGTTTGGCGCAGCGAATGGCAACCGCGTAAGGGGTAAACTCAGCCACCCCGAAGTAAGACAGAAGAGTGAGTGTATAGGCGTATAAGTGGACTGCCTCTTGCCAAGACGGGAGGGTCGTAGCGTAGTATGTTGGAACTTAGCTATCGATGCCTCATGGCGTGGCAGAGGAGTGAAAGGGTGAGCATCCAAGTCAGTCTCACACGGCATGTTAAGGGTGAGCATAAAAGTCAGCCTCACATGGTATGGTAGAGGCTAGCACAAAAGTAAGCCTAGCAAGGAATGAAAAAGGTGAGCACACAAGTCAGCCTCGCATGGTATGTCAGAAGTGGGGCCTAAGAAAAATGTCCCACATGGGATGCCAGGGGGAGTGACAAAGGTACAATAGAGTGACACGATCGAGAGTGAATCAGGTGATAGGGTGAGCACCCAAGTCAGCCTCACATGGTATGGGTGGGGCGAGCACAAAAGTAAGCCTAGCAAGGAATGAGTAAGGTGAGCACACAAGTCAGCGTCGCATGGAACGTAAAAGGTGAGCACAAAAGTCAGCCTCATGTGGGAGTGTTTGAGAGTGAATCAAAGTGCGATTGAGAGAGCACCCAAGTAAGCCTCATACAGGACGTATGAACGCGTGAGTGAGAGTGAATGAGTACATTTAGTACAGCCATCCCCCCAGAAGTAATACCTAGAGGTAGTTCCTGGGAGGAATGATGGCGGAGCCCAATGGAGTTTAGTCGGTATTAATGACTGGTAACCTTTCGAGTCGGACACGCCCCCAGTGCACCCCATGTGGTAGATTGGACCCTACCAATAGCACGTGTACTGGGCTAGGACATAAAGGTCTTCTCCATTGCAAAAAAAAAAAATACACATAAACACACATACAGACTTTTTCCGATCTCGACGAACTGAGTCGAATGGGATATGACACCCGGACCTCCGGGCCGGAATTATTTTGACGTTTTTCAGAGTGATTGCATTACCTTCCTATATGTGAAAGGCAAAAATGTGCCAAAATCCAAAAAAGTGAATCGTCGTCAATTTTATTTTCGAGTTTGCATAAATCTCAACGTTTCATGCACCTTGAACACATTTAGTATCAAAAATAAAAATTCTATTTTTAATTTTTCCTATAGTTCATATGAGAAATTTCTGTGTGGCCGCATTCTGAAACCCGTAATTCCGGAACCAGAATTCCGATCGATCCAAAATTCAATAGCAGCCGATGGAAAGGTTACACCTTTCATTTGAGACTAAGTTTGGGCAAATCGGTCCAGCCATCTCTGAGAAAAATGAGTGACATTATTTGACACATACGCACATACATACACACATACACATACACACACACACATACAGACTTTTTCCGATCTCGACGAACTGAGTCGAATGGGATATGACACTCGGCCCTCCGGGCCGCGATTAGGTTGACGTTTTTCAGAGTGGTTGCATAACCCTAGTAACAATTGTGATTTTATGATAGTTTTTTAGCCATTGATAAAACTTAGATTGCACTTGTAGCGTGCTGTAAAACTTCAATTGTTACTTGGGAACCTTTCTATATGAGAAAGGCAAAAATGTGCCAAAATCCAGAAAAGTGAATCGTCGTCAAATTTTTTCGAGATTGCATCAAGTCTCGACGTTTCTTTCACCTTGAACACATTTGGCATCAAAAATAAAAATTCTATTTTTAATTTTTCCTATAGTTTATATGAGAAATTTCTGTGTAGCCGCACTCTGAAACCCGTAATTCCGGAACCAGAATTCCGATCGATCCAAAATTCAATAGCAGCCGATGAGAAGATTGCACCTTTCATTTGAGACTAAGTTTGGGCAAATCGGTCCAGCCATCTCTGAGAAAAATGAGTGACATTATTTGACACATATGCACATACATACACACACATACATACACACACATACACACACACACATACAGACTTTTTCCTATCTCGACGAACTGAGTCGAATGGGATATGACACTCGGCCCTCCGGACCGGGATTAGGTTGACGTTTTTCAGAGTGATTGCATAACCTTTCTATATGAGAAAGGCAAAAATGTGCCAAAATCCAAAAAAATGATTCGTCAATTTTTTTTTCGAGTTTGCATCATATCTCGACGTTTCATGCACCTTGAACACCTTTAGCATCAAAAATAAAAATTCTATTTTTAATTTTTCCTATAGTTTATATGAGAAATTTCTGTGTGGCCGCACTCTGAAACCCGTAATTCCGGAACCAGAATTCCGATCGATCCAAAATTCAATAGCAGCCGATGGGAAGGTTGCACCTTTCATTTGAGACTAAGTTTGGGCAAATCGGTAAAGCCATCTCTGAGAAAAATACACACACATACACATACACACACATACAGACTTTTTCCTATCTCGACGAACTGAGTCGAATGGGATATGACACTCGGCCCTCCGGACCGGGATTAGGTTGATGTTTTTCAGAGTGATTGCATAACCTTTCTATATGAGAAAGGCAAAAATGTGCCAAAATCCAAAAAAGTGATTCGTCAATTTTTTTTTCGAGTTCGCATCATATCTCGACGTTTCATGCACCTTGAACACCTTTAGCATCAAAAATAAAAATTCTATTTTTAATTTTTCCTATAGTTTATATGAGAAATTTCTGTGTGGCCGCACTCTGAAACCCGTAATTCCGGAACCAGAATTCCGATCAATCCAAAATTCAATAGCAGCCGATGGGAAGGTTGCACCTTTCATTTGAGACTAAGTTTGGGCAAATCGGTCCAGCCATCTCTGAGAAAAATGAGTGACATTATTTGACACATATGCACATACATACACACACACATACAGACTTTTTCCTATCTCGACGAACTGAGTCGAATGGGATGTGACACTCGGCCCTCTGGGCCGGGATTAGGTTGACGTTTTTCAGAGTGATTGCATAACCTTTCTATATGAGAAAGGCAAAAATGTGCCAAAATCCAAAAAAGTGAATCGTCGTCAAATTTTTTTTCGAGTTTGCATCAAGTCTCGACGTTTCATGCACCTTGAACACATTTAGCATCAAAAATAAAATTCTATTTTTAATTTTTCCTATAGTTTATGTGAGAAATTTCTGTGTGGCCGCACTCTGAAACCCGTAATTCCGGAACCAGGATTCCGATCAATCCAAAATTTAATAGCAGCCAATGGGAAGGTTGCACCTTTCATTTGAGACTAAGTTTGGGCAAATCGGTCCAGCCATCTCTGAGAAAAATGACATTATTTGACACATACGCACATACATACACAAACATACAGACGTTTTCCTATATCAACGAACTGAGTCGAATGGGATATGACTGCGGGCCGGGATTAGGTTGATGTGTTTCAGAGTGATTGCATCGCCTTTCTATATGAGAAAGGCAAAAATCGTCAGTATGCTTTTTGACTTCTTAGTAGTTGCTACGTTTAGTCAGCTCGAAGCAATATATATATATATATATATATATATATATATATATATATATATATATATATATATATATATATATATATATATTTATATATATATATATATATATATATATATATATATATATATATATATATATATATATATATATATATATATATATATATATATATATACATATACATATATACTGTTAATAAAATATCTAAATTCCTCAATCAATGCGTTGTGGTGGGAAAACTGATTTTCCTAAAGGGGTTATGTATATTGTACTGAGCCAAAAAAAATTTTTTTTTTGAATCGATTTGAAGTTTATACTTTACTCAAATTTCCAACGCGACTGAGAATTAAGAAATCAACGCTTTTTCTTGAAAAATCCCACCATTCAAAGAAAATCAACAATGCATATTTCCAGACTTGGTTTTATTTCCTATTTAAGAACTATTGTGTTTTTTACATCCTAGATTGCATGATTCAGTGATCGAAACCCAAAACTTCATGGAGTATTTGAAATAATTAAATTAAAATGTGTGTTTGCTATTGAAATTGACAAAATTATTGTATATATAGTTCGGTCCCACCTATCAGCATTGAAGTATCGCCCTTACGTTTTTTTTACAATACTAATTTTACAATTGGTGGGGGTTTGGTGAAAATCGATCTTAATGTCTAAACGGCATAATTCCGAAACCGTAATTTTTGAAGTTTTAAAATTATGCAGAATTAATTTTTCAGAAAATAGTAACAGAGCAAAAATGTACCAAAGTCCGAAAAAATCAATTTTTGTCGAACGTTATTTTTTCGAGTTTACATCAAATCTCAATGTTTCATGCATTATAATGTCATTTGGCATCAAAAATACAAATTTGATTTTGAAATTTTTTCATTTCAGTTTATATGGGAATTTGCTGTGTGATTGCAATCTTCAACTCGTAACTCCGGAACCGGAAGTCCAATCAATAAAAAAATCAATAGCAGCCGATGGGAAGGTTGTGCCTTTCATTTGAGACTAACTTTGTGCAAATCGGTTCAGCCATCTCTGATTAACAGAGGTCACATTTTTTCCCACATACACACATACACACACAGACATTTTCCGACCTCGACGAACTGAGTCGATTAGCATATGACACTCGGCCCTCCGGGTCGGGATTAGATTGACGAATTTTAGAGTGAATGAGAAAGGCAAAAACATTTTTAGCAAATATTCAAAGTTATGCATTTTTTTGGTGAGCAGTTCTATGTTTCATAGACATTAAATCAATTTTAACTTCGCTTCCTATTTAAAAAAGACCCTTATTACAGTACATCTCTACAAAAACGAGCTCAATTTGAAAATAAACCTGAGGATTATGATTGATTACAGAGCTCTGGAATTTTCTATTGGAATGTTTTCAGGCAGGAATTTGATATTGATGCTATTAGACAACTGTGAAATCAAGACCAATAGATCAGTTACATATCAGGACCCCATTCGGACAATTTATCAAAAGTCCTCATGATGTTTACAACAACAGGTTATCAATCTACGGATCAGATAATTGTTATTGTAATATTGCATTAAATCAGTCTTCATCAATAATTTTTTTTTTTGGTATGGTGTTGTGGGGGGGGGTTATGGTGTTGAACCCCAAAACTTTCTCTTGGCTACGCCGTTGCTTGGAGTTATTTATTTCGCTTTTCATTTTCCGATATGTTTCAGATCAATTCGATGGTCATAAGTTAGAAAAATTGCAGTCAGAAGGTTCGCACAAATGAACATTTTTGTACTGATAAGTTATCAAGTTCCTTCCAGACAACTTGGAAGTGTTCGGTGATTATTTCTAGCGGTTGTAGATAGTAAAATGAAATACAAAATTCGTTTTATCGAAATAATGTTTGGCTTATTTCAATGGATTATTACTATATTGAAAAATAAATAGGCGACAAAGGGTAATCCACAAACAACAAGCCATAACTTTTAAAGTATTCAAAATAGATATTTGAAGTCTTCAGTAAAGTTATTCGCAAAAGTAAGAGCTACAAATTTGCTGAAGGCATCATTTCGATATAATCGCTTCCAAGAAAATGTGTGAAAATATCTCCTATAGGATTCGCTCAAACTTTCAAGATTTTTTCCGAGGCCCGGAGGGCCGAGTCTTATATACCAATCGACTCAACTCGACGATTTGGGACAATGTCTGTGTGTGTGTCTGTATGTGTGTGTGTATGTAACGGACAAATTCTCATTCGTGTTTTTCAGCAATGGCTGAACCGATCTTATCCAAACTAATTTTAAATGAAATAACTAAAAAATAGTAAGAACGCTATTAATTTGTTTTTGATTCTGATGTTTAGTTTCCAAGACATGAATGTTTTAATGCGTAAAAATGGCGTTTTTTGCAGTTTTTTTGAATTATCTGCCGAAATTAACAATATAGATTGACAATTTATATGTTTTTAGATAGCCTTAACGAATACCTTTCGAACAAGCTATAGATTGTTGAAATCGGACTATTATCAAAAGAGATATTTAACATTAAATGCGGACGAAAGACTTTTATCATTTCCCATTGCCAGAAATATGATCAAAAACATATAATCTATTATTAACGCCAAAACGGCTGATTTTAGGTCAATAGTATTTTCGGAGAATTTAATGGAGGCAATATGCCCTTTCTTTTGGTATTGTGCTTTTGCTGATTAATCCTCCTATAAGTGAGATATTTTCACACATTTTCTTGGAAGCGATTATATCGAAATGATGCCTTCAGCAAATTTGTAGCTCTTACTTTTGCGAATAACTTTACTGAAGACTTCAAATATCTATTTTGAATACTTTAAAAGTTATGGCTTGTTGTTTGTGGATTACCCTTTGTCGCCTATTTATTTTTCAATATAGTAATAATCCATTGAAATAAGCCAAACATTATTTCGATAAAACGAATTTTGTATTTCATTTTACTATCTACAACCGCTAGAAATAATCACCGAACACTTCCAAGCTGTCTGGAAGGAACTTGATAACTTATCAGTACAAAAATGTTCATTTGTGCGAACCTTCTGACTGCAATTTTTCTAACTTATGACCATCGGATCGATCTGAAACATATCGGAAAATGAAAAGCGAAATAAATAACTCCAAGCAACGGCGTAGCCAAGAGAAAGTTTTGGGGTTCAACACCATAACCCCCCCCCCCCCCCCCACAACACCATACCAAAAAAAAAAATTATTGATGAAGACTGATTTAATGCAATATTACAATAACAATTATCTGATCCGTAGATTGATAACCTGTTGTTGTAAACATCATGAGGACTTTTGATAAATTGTCCGAATGGGGTCCTGATATGTAACTGATCTATTGGTCTTGATTTCACAGTTGTCTAATAGCATCAATATCAAATTCCTGCCTGAAAACATTCCAATAGAAAATTCCAGAGCTCTGTAATCAATCATAATCCTCAGGTTTATTTTCAAATTGAGCTCGTTTTTGTAGAGATGTACTGTAATAAGGGTCTTTTTTAATAGGAAGCGAAGTTAAAATTGATTTAATGTCTATGAAACATAGAACTGCTCACCAAAAAAATGCATAACTTTGAATATTTGCTAAAAATGTTTTTGCCTTTCTCATTCCCTCTAAAATTCGTCAATCTAATCCCGACCCGGAGGGCCGAGTGTCATATGCTAATCGACTCAGTTCGTCGAGGTCGGAAAATGTCTGTGTGTGTATGTGTGTATGTGGGAAAAAATGTGACCTCTGTTAATCAGAGATGGCTGAACCGATTTGCACAAAGTTAGTCTCAAATGAAAGGCACAACCTTCCCATCGGCTGCTATTGATTTTTTTATTGATTGGACTTCCGGTTCCGGAGTTACGAGTTGAAGAATGCAATCACACAGCAAATTCCCATATAAACTGAAATGAAAAAATTTCAAAATCAAATTTGTATTTTTGATGCCAAATGACATTATAATGCATGAAACATTGAGATTTGATGTAAACTCGAAAAAATAACGTTCGACAAAAATTGATTTTTTCGGACTTTGGTACATTTTTGCTCTGTTACTATTTTCTGAAAAATTAATTCTGCATAATTTTAAAACTTCAAAAATTACGGTTTCGGAATTATGCCGTTTAGACATTAAGATCGATTTTCACCAAACCCCCACCAATTGTAAAATTAGTATTGTAAAAAAAACGTAAGGGCGATACTTCAATGCTGATAGGTGGGACCGAACTATATATACAATAATTTTGTCAATTTCAATAGCAAACACACATTTTAATTTAATTATTTCAAATACTCCATGAAGTTTTGGGTTTCGATCACTGAATCATGCAATCTAGGATGTAAAAAACACAATAGTTCTTAAATAGGAAATAAAACCAAGTCTGGAAATATGCATTGTTGATTTTCTTTGAATGGTGGGATTTTTCAAGAAAAAGCGTTGATTTCTTAATTCTCAGTCGCGTTGGAAATTTGAGTAAAGTATAAACTTCAAATCGATTCAAAAAAAAATTTTTTTTTTGGCTCAGTACAATATACATAACCCCTTTAGGAAAATCAGTTTTCCCACCACAACGCATTGATTGAGGAATTTAGATATTTTATTAACAGAGCATTAGCAATAATTCGTTTGTATGTCTATTTTATGGACCATTTTTTTGCCTTCCCATTGATTTGGTTTGAGATTTCTAGCACTGATGTTGTCCTATGCTGATTTGAGCGATTATCTGAGTCCTGCCACTATCCCATGTAGTATGTGTTATCACAAACATCGCGAAGCATCAAGTTCTAAATGTTCTCAAACGATATAATATCCAAAGAGAGTGATAAGAGTTATAAGAAATGTCTCATCACACTGTTAGGTGGATTAAAAGCGTTTTTAAAAACTAAAACACGACTGCACTGGTTAGAGAGCTAACTAAAAAGTAAATTTTATTCCTGCTATGTATGTTACAGAGGCCTCGCTTTTGAAAATTTGTTCCCTAGCTAAGGTGGTTCGTGTTGAAATCGGAGTTGTGCCATCCGGGCACATACTGCTGACACGAAGCGTCGCACGTTGAAAGATCGGTTGCCATGCGTATGGCGTTGAGTTTGTTGGTTGGGGTTTTATGGAAGAATTTGGTGACTACGGCTTCGCTGTTTGTGACGGTTCTGGAGTTGATAGCTTCGCGGGTAATTGTTGTTGTTGTTGTTGCAATGATTTGATTCGATTTAACGTCCGTTGTATGTCTGGTGAAGATTCGTGACCAGATGAAGTTGATGCGATAACTACTCCATCCATAAGTGAGGAACGGCCCGTTCCGTATTCTCTACATCTGCATAAGATTAAAATTATGATGATGATTGATGCTGTTCCCAGAAAAGAAAATTCTCCGGTTAGGCTCCAGATATAATATATATATTATATATATATATATATATATATATATATATATATATATATATATATATATATATATATATATATATATATATATATATATATATATATATATATATATATATATATATATATATATATATATATATATATATATATATATATATATATATATATATATATATATATATATATATATATATATATATATATATATATATATATATATATATTCGGTACGTCTTTAAAAACTAAAACACGACTGCACTGGTTGGAGAGCTAACTGAAAAGTAAATTTTATTCCTGCTATGTATGTTACAGAGGCCTCGCTTTTGAACATTTGTTCCCTAGCTAAGGTGGTTCGTGTTGAAATCGGAGTTGTGCCATCCCACAGTGGTTCCATTCCTTAAGGGAGGCGGTCATAAATCTATTCAATGCAAATTTTGATACCAAACTGCATTTCTATAGTAAATTTGGGTCGCTGAATTCAAATTTCGCAATAAAAAATCGATTATATCCACCTAACAGTGTGATACGGCCTTTCTTATTGCATTAAGCTTCACATTAATTTTATTTTTGTTCCAGAATTTTTTTTAGATTCGAATAGTACAAGCTGTGCTGCGCTAGTAAAAAATGAACAGTTATTCATTGGAAATTCTCTAAATTGTAGCTTTTGCACCTGAATGCAAATATTATGATATCGTTTTCTGTGAGCATGATATCTCGTGAACCAACTCACAGACCAATCTGCAAATGTTGTTCGTAATTATTATAGCAAGTTAACGAAAGAATTTTAAATAAATCGTGTATTTTTTCATTTAAAATTATGGTTTTCGTGAATAAAAAATGTGTTTTCCTGCAGTAAAAATTATCCCATAATAAAAAACCTTCGTTAGAGTACCAGCTATTTTAAAACGGAGAAACGAGAAATAGTTTATGATTTCAAGTTTATTCGTAATTATTAATCACATTGGGCTTTTCTAACGCGCTCGAGAACGTAGTTGTAATACAAAGTGGAGTGAGACATTTGCCTCGTACATTGAATATTCGATAGCGACATGTGTTTCAAAGAGAAGTGTCAAATAAATTATTGTAACTGAAGTTATAATCATTCGATTGATAAGAAATTTTGGGAAAATAGTAATTAAGCTATATAGTTTCGATATCAGTAGTAACTATTAACGTAATATAATTTGAAAATGTGATATAAAGTTTTTTGTCTTGCATTATCCCGTTAAACATATACAACATCTTAGATTCTCTAGGCAGTCTGGGCGCAGAGATGCGCAGCTGAATCCTAGTTTAAGTGGAACTGGACAGCCTAACGACCATTTTGAAAAGAAGTTCGGGAAGGATATCGAGGGACAAAGTTAGTTAAAGTCATATTGGAAATTTTTTAGTTAATTTTTCTATTACATATACAAATAAACCCATTTTTCTGCTCTCCTTATACTCCATAAACTGAATTTTATCATTCAATACAGAGCTAATAGTAGTGTTGTCCGAAAAAAATATGAATATTAAAAATTACAGATCGACAAAAACATTTTTCTGGCGAGCAATCGATTATCGATATTATTTACATTATCCGTAAATAACGAACCACCCTATGCATTCTTCTGTATACTAAGAAAACCAGTTTATTTTTGACAAAATTTATCATGAAACTATAAAATATACATTCAGAACGATGTAATCGCAAGATAAAAAGACGCCTTTACCGAAATATTTTTTTGTATTATTGGCCTATGGGGGGACCACTGTGCATCCGGGCGCATACTGCTGACACGAAGCGTCGCACGTTGAAAGACCGGTTGCCATGCGTATGGCGTTGAGTTTGTTGGTTGCGGTTTTATGGAAGAATTTGGTGACTACGGCTTCGCTGTTGTGACGGTTCTAGAGTTGATAGCTTCGCGGGTAATTGTTGTTGTTGTTGCAATGATTTGATTCGATTTAACGTCCGTTGTACGTCTGGTGAAGATTCGTGACCAGATGCTAAAAAAGAAGAGGAAATCTTGAAATGAATGCAATTACATGCAACAAGTATACAGTGTTCACTAACAAAGAACTTAAACCATTATTAACAACTTGCTATTTATCCACAGCCAACAATATCAACATTAATTATGATTACGATAGTCTCGGTTCAAACACAAAAATTAACAATCCGGAACATACAGAATGACCCACTACTACTTGTGAAAGAGAAAGATTGCAAAATTCAAGTAGGAACTATAAAAATAATACACCCTATCAATCTCACGTCCATTGAATCTGATAAGATCGTCATATCCGGACAAAATTCAAAGTACTAACACACTAACAAATATTTTAAAACTTAAGACAAAGAAATTGTAAGGCAACCTGTATCAACTTAAACCACGAGAACATCACCGATCAAAAAAGATGGAATGTCATTGGTACCGTTTGGAAATGGATTGCGGGGACGCCGGACGCTTCTGACTTACAAGCCATCAACACGACCACGAACGATTTAATAGATCAAAATAACCAACAATTCAAAATCAACCAAAACATTAACAGTCGAATTGAGCAGCTTACATATGCAATTAAGGAAACAACTGTACAAGCCCGTCTGAACGATCTTATGATGAATGATGTCGATACCATTACTGCCATCTTAAACATAGACATTCTGAACCAACTGCTTGAAGACATTCAAGACGCAATAATGTTGTCGAATCTATCTATAACAACCAATAAGATACTATCTATCCAAGAAATCCTAACAGTACGAGATCTACTACTAGATCAAGGGATCAACATTCAATTACCTGATGAAGCGCTGCAATTCATCACACCAAAGTTCGCCACTAGCCCGGGAACATTATTATATTTCATGATTTCGTTCGAAAATTTCCGCACCTTGAGGAGCTCAACGACAAGTGCGTCAACCCTCTAATCAACGGAAGGAAACCGATTTGCAACGTTGTTTCGAATAATAAAACAATATACCAATTAATTTCGGATAACCCTCTATTGGTATCCAGCATCAGAAATCAAAAACCGGAGTCAAACTGTGGACCTGATAATCGCAGATTAGAAGGAAACGTGCTGATTTACTTTGCAAATTGCTCAATTAAAATCAATAACCAGACCTTCAAAAATGAGGAACGTATAAGTGAACCAGAAATCATACACAGTGCATTTTATAATCTGGAACCGGACTGGAAATTGAAGGAAGAACACGATTTAGGGAAAATTCATCTCAACACCATACAAAACCGAAAACATCTACAACACTTATACCTAAAACAGAGTAATCTAAATTTCAAATTCTGGAGCCTAACCGGAGGATTTTCTTTTCTGGGAACAGCATCAATCATCATCATAATTTTAATCTTATGCAGATGTAGAGAATACGGAACGGGCCGTTCCTCACTTATGGATGGAGTAGTTATCGCATCAACTTCATCTGGTCACGAATCTTCACCAGACATACAACGGACGTTAAATTGAATCAAATCATTGCAACAACAACAACAATTACCCGCGAAGCTATCAACTCTAGAACCGCCACAAACAGCGAAGCCGTAGTCACCAAATTCTTCCATAAAACCCCAACCAACAAACTCAACGCCATACGCATGGCAACCGGTCTTTCAACGTGCGACGCTTCGTGTCAGCAGTATGCGCCCGGATGACACAACTCCGATTTCAACACGAACCACCTTAGCTAGGGAACAAATTTTCAAAAGCGAGGCCTCTGTAACATACATAGCAGGAATAAAATTTACTTTTCAGTTAGCTCTCCAACCAGCGCAGTCGTGTTTTAGTTTTTAAAAGTCGTTATCGAATAATTCGTTTGCATCGGTTGAGCAAACAACGCTCCCACATTCTTTTTGATTTTTAACGTGTTACGTGTTTAGTTTACCTTTGTTATTTGTGTTACGATCCCGTGAGGTGACGAAGGCCAATCGAAGATAGTGTTATCCGTTAAGAAGCAATTATTTTACCGTGAAAATCAATTTTATTGCTGCTCTATCAACCCGCTCATTTACGAGACAGCAGTAGCTTGTGGAGCGGCATTGCTCGTAGAATCGTAGAATTGTGTGGTGTGATTGAATGAAAGTGACTACGCTGCTGTGCCACTCGTGTGCAAATGATATTGCGGGAACGCACATCTCCTGCCGTGGATTTTGCAATGCTACTTTTCATCCCAAATGCAGCGGGATTGCCGAAAACTGCTTTGACGATATATTAAATAATAAGCAGATATTTTGGCTATGCAAATCCTGCACTAATCTGATGTCCGATAAGCGTCATCGACAAGCTGTAAGAGCCGCCTATGAGGTTGGATAGGAAGAGGTGTTAGGTGCACACAACCAAATTGTCGAACAACTTAAGGGTGAAATACTAACTGAGTTGAAGTTGGAGATTCGTTCGAATTTTACGGCCCTTATAAATTCTTATTCGTTCGTAAATTCTAATTCTGATTCGTATTCAACGTCCATTTGTCACAATCGTCTGAACTCTCGATCGAAGCAGATCGTTTTCTTGTGCTGTGCATAGAGTGGATCAATATAAATATATACATTGTGAAAGCCAGTCATTGTTTGCGGCAGGCTTTGTTCGCCGGTGCCTAGGTTGGTGAAGTAAATAGTTCAATAACCGGACAAGCCGCTATATAAGCTAAGTATCTTTTTTTTCTCATTTCCCTTTCCCCCGATCTGTCGCTATTTCTTAGATCCCTTTCCCCTGAATATAAGTTTCATCTCTCGTTTACACCACGTGCTATCCTCGTGCCTAAATGGCCGAGGGCGAAGTAACATTGGATGGGAATGATATTCCCATGGATATACCGGATAAACCCGAAATTACTCCCTCCCCTGATTCCCCCAGTCCTCCTCGTATTAAAACATACCCACCCAGTTCAACTGGGCCCTGGGTGGTCTATTTCCGGCCCATTACGAAATCGCTTAATATTTTAGAGATCTCACGGGAGCTGACTGCTAACTACCCGGCCGTAGCTCAGATAACACGTGTTAGAGCTAATAAGATACGCATATTAGTGAATGACCTCGACCAGGCAAACCAGATTGCTCGCAACGAGCGCTTTACAAAGCAATTTAAGGTGTATATACCTTGTTTGGCAGTGGAGATCGACGGGGTCGTTGCCGAGCCGGGTTTGAAGTGCGAAGACGTGTTGAAGTATGGAGTTGGTTGCTTTAAGGACCCCTCACTTGAACATGTGAAGATTCTGGAATGCAAGCAATTGTATTCAGCAAAAACTGAGAATAATAAGACAACTTATTCATTGTCAGACTCGATTCGGGTGACTTTCTCCGGGTCTTCCCTCCCCAACTATGTCCTCCTGGATAAGGTTCGTCTACCGGTTCGCCTGTTTGTACCGCGGGTAATGAACTGCAGCAATTGCAAGCAGCTGGGCCACACAGCCACCTATTGTGGCAATAAGAAAAGGTGCGGCAAATGCGAGGGAGAACATGAGGATGACGCTTGCAGTGGAGAAACTGAGAAGTGTATTTACTGCGGGGGCCTTCCGCATGATCTTAAATCATGCCCCGCGTACAAACAGCGCGGGGATAAAATTAAGCGCTCCCTTAAGGAACGCTCGAAGCGCTCTTATGCAGAAATTCTTAAGAATGCTTCGCCATCTGTCCCTTCCGAAAATTCCTTTGCTCTTTTGGCTGGCGTTGAGCAAGAATCTGACGACCCACAAGAGGGAACATCTTTGGTTAACCCAGGGGAGTCCAGGAAGAGGAAAAATCAAGCTTCCCCTAGATTGCCTCGTAAGGGTGCCAAGGTGTCATCCACTCAGAGTGCGCCAACTACAATCAATAAATCCAACGGAAGTGATGCACTAAAGCCGAAGCAATTTGCTCCAGGACTTGGAAATTTTAATTCTAACAAGGAGTATCCACCACTTCCAGGGACACCAAAAACCCCAAGTGTTCCCTTTTTTCAAACAAATACTCAGTCCAGTAGCGGACTAATGAAATTTTCTGACATAGTGGACTTAATTTTCACAGCTTTCAATGTTACTGATCCTCTTAAAAGCATTCTGATACATTTTCTCCCTATGGTGCAAACATTTTTGAAACAGTTGACTGCTAAATGGCCCCTCCTTGCAGCGATCGTATCCTTCGATGGCTAAGTCATCAAACGAGGTCACTGATTCGATCACTGTCCTACAGTGGAATTGCAGAAGTATCCTCCCGAAAATCGATTCCTTCAAATTCTTACTAAACAGTTTAAAATGTGATGTTTTCGCATTATGTGAAACTTGGTTAACTTCCGATATAAATCTCAACTTCCACGACTTTAATATAATCCGTCTGGATCGAGAAAACCCTTATGGAGGAGTACTTTTGGGGATCAAAAAGTGCTATTCTTTCAACCAAATTAACCTCCCTTCGACACCAGGCATTGAAATTGTCGCTTGTCAAGTTCTAATCAAAGGTAAAGACCTTTGCATTGCTTCCATCTACATTCCTCCTAGAGCCTCGGTAGGGCACCGAACGCTTTGTAATATCACGGAATCCTTACCGGCACCGCGGCTAGTTCTGGGAGATTTTAACTCGCACGGTACGGTATGGGGCTGTCTTCATGATGATAATAGATCAACATTAATCCAAGATCTTTGCGACAATTTCAACATGACCATCTTAAACACGGGAGAAATGACGCGGATTCCTACACCACCAGCACGCGCAAGCGCGTTGGATTTATCGCTATGCTCGACATCGCTACAGTTAGATTGCATGTGGAAGGTGATCCCTGATCCCCACAGTAGCGATCATTTGCCTATCGTGATTTCAATTGCTAACGGTTCAAGACCATCGGAAACAATCAATGTCTCGTATGACCTCACACGGAACATTGATTGGAAGAGTTACGCGACCGCGATATCCGTTAAAATCGAATCCACTCAAGAACTTCCTCCGGAGGAAGAGTACAGGTTTTTGGCTGGCTTGATTCTCGACAGTGCGAATCAAGCTCAGACTAAACCAGTACCCAGCGCGAATACCCATGGACGGTCTCCCACCCTGTGGTGGGATAAAGAGTGCTCAGAGCTGTACGCGGAAAAGTCCACTGCATATAAGGCCTTCCGGGAAGACGGGTTACCCGCTAGCTATCTACAGTACGCGTCGTTAGAAAGGCGAATGAAGAGTCTAATGAAAGCCAAAAAACGCAGTTATTGGCGCCGGTTCGTCGACGGGTTAACGAGAGAAACAGCGATGAGCACTCTTTGGGGTACGGCTCGACGTATGCGTAACCATAATAGTACCAACGAGAGCGTGGAATATTCAAACCGTTGGATATTCGCTTTCGCCAAGAAGATCTGTCCGGACTCTGTCCCGGTACAGAAAACGTGCCGCGCCGCGTCTCCTCACGATACCGCGAACGAAACACCGTTTTCGATGGTGGAGTTCTCACTTGCTCTCTTATCGTGCAACAATAACGCCCCAGGGTTAGACAGAATTAAATTCAACTTGCTGAAGAATCTGCCTGACACTGCAAAAAGGCGCTTGTTGAATTTATTTAACAAGTTTCTTGAGGGTAACATTGTCCCTCATGACTGGAGGCAAGTGAAGGTCATCGCCATCCAAAAACCAGGAAAACCAGCCTCCGACCACAACTCGTATCGGCCGATTGCAATGCTGTCCTGTATTCGGAAGTTGTTCGAGAAAATGATCTTGTATCGCCTCGACAATTGGGTTGAAGCAAATGGCTTACTGTCAGATACACAATTTGGCTTCCGCAAAGGCAAAGGGACGAACGATTGCCTTGCGTTGCTTTCTACAGAAATCCAAATGGCCTATGCTAACA
The DNA here is from genome assembly GCF_030247195.1 of Topomyia yanbarensis. NCBI lineage: Eukaryota > Metazoa > Arthropoda > Insecta > Diptera > Culicidae > Topomyia > Topomyia yanbarensis. The sequence continues at coordinate 127,649,864 of NC_080670.1, read as the reverse complement.
AAGAGCAGATGGCATCAGTCTTCTTGGATATTAAGGGGGCTTTTGACTCAGTTTCTATCAACATTCTGTCAGAGAAGCTGCACCAGCATGGTCTTTCGCCAATTTTAAATAACTTTTTGCTAAACCTGTTGTCTGAAAAGCACATGCACTTTTCGCATGGCGATTTAACAACATTGCGATTTAGCTACATGGGTCTTCCCCAGGGCTCATGTCTAAGTCCCCTGCTCTACAATTTCTACGTGAATGACATTGACGATTGTCTTGCCAATTCATGCACGCTAAGGCAACTTGCAGACGACGGCGTGGTCTCTGTCACAGGGCCCAAAGCTGCCGACTTGCAAGGACCATTACAAAATACCTTGGACAATTTGTCTGCTTGGGCTCTTCAGCTGGGTATTGAGTTCTCCACGGAGAAAACTGAGTTGGTTGTTTTTTCTAGGAAGCGTGAGCCGGCGCAACTCCAGCTTCTATTAATGGGTGTAACGATCAATCAGGTTTTCACATTTAAATATCTCGGGGTATGGTTCGACTCTAAAGGTACCTGGGGATGTCACATTAGGTATCTGAAACAGAAATGCCAACAAAGGATCAATTTTCTCCGAACAATAACTGGAACATGGTGGGGTGCCCACCCAGGAGACCTGATCAGGTTATACCAAACAACGATATTGTCGGTGATGGAGTACGGGTGTTTCTGTTTCCGCTCCGCTGCGAACATACACTTCATCAAACTGGAGAGAATCCAGTATCGTTGCTTGCGCATTGCCTTGGGTTGCATGCACTCGACCCATACGATGAGTCTCGAAGTGCTGGCGGGCGTTCTTCCGCTAAAAAATCGATTTTGGGAACTCTCATATCGATTGCTCATCCGATGCGACATTCTGAACCCGTTGGTGATTGAAAACTTCGAGAGGCTCGTCGAGCTTAATTCTCAAACCCGATTTATGGCCTTGTACTTCGACTACATGGCACAGAGCATTAACCCTTCTTCATATACTCCCAACCGTGTTCGTTTCCTAGATACTTCTGATTCTACTGTATTCTTCGACACATCCATGAAGGAAGAGATTCGTGGAATCCCGGACCATATACGCCCGCAAGTGATCCCCAATATATTTTATAATAAATTCCGAGAAGTCGACTGTGACAAAATGTTCTACACTGACGGATCAAATCTCGATGGGTCCACTGGCTTCGGTATCTTCAACAATACTATCACCGCTTCATTCAAGCTCAATGATCCCGCTTCAGTTTACGTCGCAGAGTTAGCTGCAATTCAGTACACCCTTGGGATCATCGACACTCTGCCCACAGATCACTACTTCATCATTTCGGACAGCCTCAGCTCCATCGAGGCTCTTCGTGCGATGAAGCCCAAAAAGCAATTCCCATATTTCCTGGGGAAGATACGGGAGTCCTTGTGTACGTTATCTGAAAAATCTTATCAAATTACCTTTGTTTGGGGTCCCCACTCATTGCTCTATTCCGGGCAATGAAAAGGCCGACTCATTAGCAAAGGTGGGCGCATTAAATGGTGACATATATGAAAGACCAATCTGCTTCAACGAATTTTTTAGTATTTGTCGTCAGAGGACACTCAGCAGTTGGCAAACCTCGTGGAGCAATGGTGAACTTGGACGATGGCTACATTCCATTATCCCAAAGGTATCAACGAAGCCTTGGTTCAGGGGGATGGATGTGGGTCGGGATTTTATTCGTGTAATGTCCCGACTTATGTCCAACCACTACACCTTGGATGCGCATTTGCGGCGTATTGGGCTTGCGGAGAGTAGTCTGTGCGCTTGTGACGAGGGCTATCACGACATCGAGCACGTTGTCTGGGTATGCGCCGGGTATTTGGACGCCAGGTCTCAGTTAAAGGATTCCCTTCGGGCCCGAGGTAGACCACCCAATGTCCCAGTCCGAGATATGCTGGCAAATCGTGATTTCCCCTATATGTCCCTTATTTATACTTTCATAAAAACGATAAATATCCCAATTTAGCCCCTCTCTTTTTATTTCTCGTTTTAGAAGTTTTCTCCTGCCTTTTGGGACCGATCAGCTCCAGACTGCAACTATGTAACCGCCGTCGCACTTACCACTACGGAAACTGAAGCGAGAGCGACTCGAGGTCCGATGACTTTTGAAGGATTCCCCGCGGGTCCGAAGAATACCATCCGCCAATCCGACCTACTAGACTGAGGCGCTAATTTGTCTCGCTGATCTCCCGTTTGCCCGAAAGTTGCAAGTTTTGCTCTTCTCTCCCGGTCACCATCTACGCTTTCTCTCCCCTGTCCTTGATACAACTGCTTCTACAGCCCCCTCTGAATATCTTGACCAAGCATAAGTCTCCGCTAAAAAAGTTCAAATTTGTATTCTGTATTCCTAGTTTTAAGATAGTTGTAATTTTACCTCTTTGTTAAAACTATTGTCCCCCATCTTGTAAATAGAATTGTATCCCTAGTTTTAAAACACCGGTGAATTTTCTCATAAACATTTGTTCCCCCTTTTGTGTACCAAACTATATTGTTAGTTTTAAGATAACTGTAAATATTTCCTAAAAACTATTACTATTGAATTCCTTGTTTTAAAATTTTTCATAAAAAAAAATCTTTTGTTCCCTCTCTTGTATATAGAATCTTATTTCTAGTCTTAAGATAGCTGTAAAATTTTTCTTTTTAAAAAAAAAAATATTTCACCATTGTAACCTCCTAGTTTTAAAATATCCAAAATGTAAAAACAAAAGAATTTGGCACCGCCAAGCTAACGCATTTGTGCCTATCAAATAAACGAAATGAATAAAAAAAATAAAAAAAAAAACGTCCATTTGCCGAAGCCAGTCGTAACAAAGCTCGCCGTCTTTTCTCGAATAAAGATGAGGCTAAATCTGATGTCTCATCTCTATTACGTGGTACTGGTATGCCTGTTTCACCATCTCTTGGCACGATAACAGTAGCTGATCATACACCAAAGTTTTGGCTTTACCTCTCACGTATTGCACGCGATTTTTCTGTTGACCAAATTTCCATTCTGGCGAAACAACGTCTTATCACCGATGACGTGGAAGTCGTTAGACTTGTTGCAAAGGATCGTGACGTAAGCACAATGAATTTCATCTCGTTTAAAGTTGGAATCAAACCTGAGCTCAAGGCGCGAGCCCTATCTGCTTCAACATGGCCCGAAGGAATTTTTTCCGCGAATTCAAGAGCAATCGCACCGTATCAGCTGGACATTTTTGGAAACCCCTCCATCCGCAGCCAGATCAGTCGCCAGTTCAGGCCGATACTCATCAGCCTGCTTCACCATCATCAGTTCAATCAGCTACGACGGAATAATTCAACCATCATCGGGACGCATGTCACTGGGTACAACTCGTTCCGACAATTTGCCGTTGTTTGAATGAATAATAATTTCGCCGCCATCGCCGAGACTGCACAAACAAATTCACGCTGCGCTCCCATCACCAGGACGCCTGTTATACCGTACTACGGAAGCCCCCGAGCGCTCCGACGCAGTCGTGCTACCAGCCAGCGACCAGCTCAGTCGTCCCGGCCCTGCGTTCGGAGGTCGTGAGGGGGTCTTCCGAACTCCCTTCCCAGGCGAGTATTTTGCTTTAAATGACGATCCGCTCCCTGAAAACCTTTTGGTTTCTAGCGTGCCATCGGGTACAACTCGTTCCAACAATTTGCCGTTGTTTAAACGAAGAATAATTTCGCCGCCATCGCCGAGACTGCACAAACAAATTCACGCTGCGCTGCCATCACCGGGACGCCTGTTATACCGTACTACGGAAGCCCCCGAGCGCTCCGACGCAGTCGTGCTACCAGCCAGCGACCAGCTCAGTCGTCCCGGCCCTGCGTTCGGAGGTCGTGAGGGGGTCTTCCGAACTCCCTTCTCAGGCGAGTATTTTGCTTTAAATGACGATTCGCTCCCTGAAAACCTTTTGGTTTCTAGCATGCCATTGGGTACATCACGCCCCTTCGGCATGTCGGCACGATTGCCACGTGGCGCTGGCGATTTACGGCTATAATACCAAAACGTCAGAGGGTTAAGGACGAAAATCGAGGACTTGTACTTGGCTGCTCTTGACGGCAACTACGATATTTATGTTCTGACCGAAACTTGGCTTGATGATCGTATTACATCGATGCAGCTCTTCGGGGATTCTTATGCTTTATCGCGCGGATCGAAGCGCACATAACAGTGTTCATGGTCGCGGCGGGGGAGTTTTGATCGCTGTTTCTTCCGCACTAGCCTCCTGTAAATTTGGTGTGGATAGTTCATCAAGCATTTAAGTTGTTTGGACGAAGATTACTACGCAGACGAAGAGCTACTTTATTGGAGCTGTTTACATTCCTTCTGAAAAGCGACTTGACTGCACTATTACGCAGCTCCATCTCGACTCTATAGAACACGCTTCTTCTCAGGCAGATGCAAACGATGTGATAATAGTTCTTGGTGATTTCAACCAACCAGGACTGATGTGGGTTTCTTCTGGGCGTGGATACGCTTACCCTAACCCGTTATCCTCGACAACAAATCCTGCCAGCCGCTTACTTCTGGACGGGATGGCTTTTCACGGACTAAATCAAGTATGCACGATTTCCAACCATCAATCCCGTTTTCTTGACCTTGTGTTCGTCAGTGAGAATGCTTTGCCTGAGTGTTCTGTGAGTGAAGCTTCCAGTGTTATCGTTCCTTTGGATAACTATCATCCCGCATTAGAAATATCCATTTCCATCATTAGTTCACCACAATATGAAGAAGATTTAGCTGTGAATCGTCGTAATTTTCGTAAAACTGATTTAGCAGCACTACGCCGCACCCTATCGCTGATTGACTGGAGTGTATTACTTGATCAAGTTGATGTAAATGCTGCAGTCGATCTCTATAACCGATTACTCATTGACTGTGTTGAAAAATCCGTGCCAGAATATCAACCTCCCAAGAAGCCTCCATGGTCTAACGCCATGCTTCGGAATCTGAAACGCACCCGTGCCAAAGGCCTACGTGCGTACAAAAATTTTCGATGCCCTATTCTCAAGCGCTTTTTCGCACTCGCCAGCAATGAGTACCGCTGCTACAATAAATTGCTGTACAAAGGATATGCGAACCGCATCCAACAAAACTTAGGACGAAATCCGAACTGGACTTTTGTTAAAACGAAGAGAAAGGAAACGGGTCTTCCGTCTAGGATGGTCTACAATAGCGAACTAGCGACTACAACGGCGGAAAAATGCTCCCTATTTGCCAGCTACTTTTCAAGTGTCTTCACGACTGATGTGCCATCTGCCATCGAGCTCGAAAACGCGACCCGTGATGTTCCCATTGGTGCAGTGGATATGGATGTATTCACTATTTCAGTACAATCGGTTCTCTCTGCAATACGGAAAACAAAATCGTCTTATGCTCCAGGACAAAGTGCTATGTCGTGTGCTGTTCTGAAAAAATGTTCTGATATCTTAGCGATCCCGCTGACGCACCTTTTCAATGTGTCGCTTCAGCAGCAAAAATTTCCAGTTATGTTTCCGGTTCACAAGAAACATGACAAAAGCAACATCGTGAACTACCGGGGAATCACTTCGCAGAGAGTTGAGTCGAAAATCTTCGAAGCGCTTATCAACGAGGTGCTGTTTTTTGCTAGTAAACATTACATAAGCCCTTGTCAGCACGGATTCTTCCCTGGTCGATCGGTTGAGACGAATTTAGTTAGCTTTACATCGTTTTGCATTGAAAACATATCCAGAAAACTCCAGGTGGACACGGTCTACACAGATCTTAAGGCCGCTTTCGACACAGTTAACCATGAGATACTGCTTGCAAAGCTTGATAAACTAGGATGTACCTCGAGTTTCTGCCACTGGCTTCGATCCTACCTTGTTCACCGCGAGTGCGTCGTGCAAATTGGTGACAACGGAGTTCCCCAAGGTAGTACATTAGGTCCATTACTATTTTCATTATTCGTGAATGATGCGGTCTTTGTTCTAATGCGTGGAGGGAAACTATTTTTCGCCGATGACTTGAAGATATTTCTTGTGATAAGGAATGAAGCCGATTGCCGTGAGTTACAGTGTCTCATTGATACATTTTACAATTGGTGTCAAAGAAACATGTTGATCCTTTGTGTTACGAAATGTTTTGTCATCAGTTTTCATCGTACAAGAGACATGCTTAATTTTAACTACAACATTGCCGGAACTCAGCTGCAACGCGTTGACCACGTAAAAGATCTAGGTGTTATTCTCGATGAAAGGCTAACTTATACCAATCACCTGTCAGCGACCATCGACAAAGCAAATCGACTTCAGGGTTTTATGTTCAAAATTTCTAGCGAATTCCGGGATCCTCTGTGTTTCAAGGCTTTATATTGCTCACTGGTGCGCTCGTAGTTGGAATCGTTTGGTGCCCTTATCATGCAACGTGGAGTGAAAGGATTGAAGCTGTCCAGCGCAAATTTATACGATATGCTTTACGTTAATTGCCTTGGAATGATCCGTTGAACCTGCCACCATATGAGAACCGTTGCAGACTATTAGGACTATATACTTTGCAAGAAGGTAAACATACTTCGCAGGTCATTTTCAGGGCTTCTGTTGGCTGAGTATGATATTCCCGATCTAATAGGACAAATCAACCTCTACGCCCCAACCCGTGTTCTTCGCCCTCGGACATTACTACACATCGAAATGCGAAACACCAACTACGCTGCTAATAGTCCGATTTTAGCGATGGTTCGTAGCTTCAACGAGCTTGCCGAGCACTTTGACCTCAATTATAATTCATCACAATTTCATCACCGTTTGCTGTTACATTAGGTTAATTATTTTTAGTTTAGTTCATTAAGACTTAGTGTCAGATGAACACAAATTTTAAATACAAATACAAATACAAAACGTACCGAATCTGATTAATCTTGAAACTTATACATATATATATATATATATATATATATATATATATATATATATATATATATATATATATATATATATATATATATATATATATATATATATATATATATATATATATATATATATATATATATATATATATATATATATATATATATATATATATATATATATATATATATATATATATATATATATATATATATATATATATATATATATATATATATATATATATATATATATATATATATATATATATATATATATATATATATATATATATATATATATATATATATATATATATATATATATATATATATATATTTGCTTCGAGCTGACTAAACGTAGCAACTACTAAGAAGTCAGAAAGCATACTGACGATCGATTTTTGCCTTTCTCATATAGAAAGGTTATGCAATCACTCTGAAAAACGTCAAACTAATCCCGGCCCGGAGGGCCGAGTGTCATATCCCATTCGACTCAGTTCATCGAGATCGGAAAAGTCTGTATGTGTGTGTATGTGTGTGTATGTATGTGTGTATGTGTCAAATAATTTCACTCATTTTTCTCTGAGATGGCTGGGCCGATTTGCCCAAACTTAGTCTCAAATGAAAGGTGCAACCTTCCCATCGGCTGCTATTGAATTTTGGATCGATCGGAATTCTGGTTCCGGAATTACGGGTTTCAGAGTGCGGCCACACAGAAATTTCTCATATAAACTGTTACCGTTTTGGGACGCGGCTGCTCTCAGCCCCCGAGGATGATGTTAACCAGCTCCGGAAGGGAACTGGTTCAAAGCCCCAACGCCTGGTATACGCGTTCCGGGGTGGGCACGCAAGGCCTCTTTTGGTCCTCGGGTCCCAGGGTCGTCTTATGTTGTGGGGGAATTTCGGATCTGGGTTCAGGGAGGAAACCTACTACGAGTTTAACAAGATAGTATATAATTTACTCACGTTTTCTACACTCTCTACACTTCTCTTCTTCCTACTCCTTCGAACCCTTTCCTGCTGCTTCTTTGGTCGGTTCGTCTCCGGATGGCGTGGTGGTGTGATGATGGTAGGTTGTCGGAAATTAGTGGGGAAACAATGGATTTTCAGCTTTGGCGTCTTAGGCTTTTGTTCTCTGCTTTGGCGTTCTGATGATGGCGATCTTAAGCGGGCCCACAGGCCACGGGGTCGTCCTTGGTAATTAGCGGGCGGAATGAAGGACTGCACAAGGCAGCACGGACCCGCGACGACAGCCTGTCGGATGACTCCTTTACGGTTAGCCGTACTGGATAAACCAGTCAGGGCGAAACAGGCACTTGCCGATCCTTTTCTCTTAACGGGTGTTATTCACACAGTGATCGGGGCTTTCCAAGCCGGTTAGACCGTCCAATATTTTCTAACAACTTCAACTTAATAGCGTAACAAGGTGTGTCTTCTTCCACGGTCAAAACCCAAGAGAGCTTCTCGCCCATCGCCAACACATCAACAACCTATCTTTGTTCCACTTTCCATCTTTTCCGCTTCCTTTTCATTTTCCACCTTCTTGTTACCAACTCCGACAACCAAATTCTCCTACATTTTCCTACACCCCACAGCCAAAGAAACTCGCCCAATAGGGTTCTAAAATATCCTGTCTATCACCTATTCTCTCCTTTTCCACTCACTTCTTATCGTTTCATTTATTGGTTTTTCCCCAAACACAGACACTCATTATATTTGCATTTGTAACTTAAACGGTTACAATCCGCCCGCGGTTGGTGAAAAAAGGACGTTTCCTTAAATGAAACTCCTTTTTTATAAACCTTACTAATACCTTGCGATCTAGCTGTTGTATCCACGCACCATCGCTTTTGTATCATATCACACACTTAACGCTCTACAAAAACAGAAAACTTCCTTCAGAATCATTACCACGAGTACCACTACCTCTTTCAACGAAAATCTCATGCATTATACAAAAAGAAAACACTTATCTTACTGCTTGATTCGAACAAACAACGAACTTAAATTAAATCTACTATATTTTTTAAACACCTACTCCAGTTGCCTAAAACGATCGCGCGCGACAGATCATTAGCAATCGATCAAGCTGACGTGCACCGACGAGAGACGCGTGTCCAACTAATCTACCTAATCAAAATTATTTTATTTTGCTTTCCCTCAAACCGGCATGTCTCGATTCCCGATCAACAGAGGAAGTCCCGTACGATCAGTCATACACTGAAAAAATATACTCCGTTGCATTCTGTGATCCCTAGTGAAACTGCTCGAATATTGAGATGAGTTGGGTCGACCCTATAATTTCCCTACTCTTCGGGTTCCGAGTAAATTATTATTCGGATATCAATCATATTTCGCGAAGCAATCGTTATCAGTCGGAACGTCTTCCAACCTTAGTATAAGGATACCACTCGATTAGTGTGGATCACGATTGACGCGTTTACCGTGAGATACATTTGATGGCTCTTATACTCAATTATAGGTAAAGTAGTACCTGATATTGGTCTCGAAGGCCCCAAAGCAGAACCGAGCCCTAACACTCCGCGGAAAGTGTTTAAGATGAGTCTGAAAGCGGGGATCAGAATAGACGGTAAGTACCACATTCCTATTGATCTAATATGAGCGGTGGTCATGAGTCCATTGTCACCACGTTTCTTTGTTCCCCATACGTCGTCGCTGCAGAGACCGGGAACGATAAAGTGCAATGGGCCGATGCCCTTCTAAAATTAAATACATTTATGTTTTTTTTTAGGAACTTTATGCGGGTTTCAATAGATTGGCCGGCCAAACCCCAATGTTACGGCCCGATGAGTCTGCCAATTCATACGAGGACGATCCATGTCGAGCTAGTACGGTGCAAGGTAAATATTGTGCACCCAATTTTGCATTGTAATGTTCATTCGCATTGGATTGCTTAGTATTGCGTTTATATACTTTGATTCCAACTTCGAATTGCTTCGCCGCCTTACGATGACGTAAGTTGTAATAGCGGGTGGATGTTTCATGCGCCTTGGCGAGATGTTTAGTCACAAGATCGAAAATTTTCGGGGTGTTTTCTTTAATCCGGGCCATACGTGCCTCTAAAGACTGCTCGTCGTCGTTTTGGAATTGATCATGGTCGGTTCCTTTTAATATTGCTTCCTCCCCTCTTGTTACATAGAATGGACTAAAGCCTGTAGACGCGTGGACTGTCGAATTGAGTACCAACTCGATCTCTGACAATCGGGTGTCCCAAGACCGTTGATCTTCCCTAGCATAGGAACGCAGAGCAGTATTGATCGAGCGATTTACGCGTTCCACTGGATTCGCTTGGGAGTGGTATCTGGACGTAAGCCAGTGTTTCACTCCGAATTGATTCAGTAAAGCGCCGAATTCTTTCGATAAAAATGTGCTTGCGTTATCGGTTAAGAGGATCGATGGTATAGAGTTGCGGTAAAACCAATGGTCCCGTAAAACCGTTTTCAGGGTAACTACCGATATGCTCGGGAAGGCATGCAGTTGGGTCCATTTGCTAAATAAATCCATTATCACTAGGATATATTGTTTTCCAGATCGAGTTCTGGGCAAAGGACCGATATAATCCAGTGCTATAATCTGCCACGGGTGGCTGGAAATACGCATATCTCCCATTAATGGAACCGTGGGTACACTCGAAGGCTTTATTTCCTTGCAGACGTTGCACTTTTGTACATGTGTACGGATATCGCTGGTCATTTTGGGCCAGAAATATTGTTGTCGGATTTTAGCTGTAGTTTTGTCAATGCCAATATGCATACAGTGATCATGAGCCGAAGTAATAATTAATTTTCTTGATTCTGGGCTTGGTATTATTTTCCAATCAAATCTAGGGTCAGAAATCTCGTTGGAAAATACGAATTTCATCAATTGATCATTCTGAATACGGAAGTCAGGATAATTTTCGGGACATTCCGAAACCTTTTGTTTCAGATTATTGAACCAATCTGAGTCAGATTTTGCCGAGATCGCGGCCACACTTCGGGAGAGGGCGTCTGGCACCACGTTATCCCTGCCACGACGATGCTGAATGGTTAAGTCGTACTGTTGGAGAGTTAAGCTCCAACGGCTTAATCTAGATGACGTTTTCCACTTTGTGCGCATTATAAAAGTCAGTGCCGATGAATCCGTTACCAGGGTGAAGTGACTACCTTCAACAAACCCACGGAAGTGTTCAATCGACAGTAGAGCGGCCAGTCCCTCTTTCTCGGTGGCATGGTAGTTTCGCTCCGGTGTGGTCAACTTTTTCGAAAAGTATTCGATTACATATTCACGGTTATCGACGTTTTGTGTTAGGACACCCGCAATAGCATGATCGCTAGCGTCCGTATGAATGAGAAATTCAAAGTCGAAATCGGGGCTTCTTAGGATGGGTGCGGTTATGAGCTTTTCTTTTATATTTTGAAATGCCTCTTCTGCTGCCGGAGTCCATTTCAGGTTTTTTATGTTAGTTTTTAAAAGTTCTGAAAGGGGGGCAGTGATACGACTAAAATCGGCTATAAATCGTCGATAATAGTTAGCCATACCCATGAATCGTCGTAGCTTTGTTACGGTAGTTGGGCGCTCATACTCAACAACAGGTCTGATCTTTTCGGGATTTGTCTGCAAACCCTGAGAAGACAGGATATATCCTAAGAAGGGAATTTCTGGTCGACAAAAATGGGATTTTTCAAGCTTAATAGATAAATTAGCTTCTCGTAAGCGTCTCGCTACTTCTTGGAGTAGTCGAATGTGCTCTTCAAACGTCTCTGTGACTATGACGATATCGTCTCAGTACACAAAGACGTTTGGCTCCAAGACACTCTGTCCCAAAACTCGGTTCATCAACCTCGCAAGGGTAGCGGGGCTGTTTATAAGCCCGAAAGGGAGACGAGTGAATTGATACATTCCTTTCCCTTGAACACTGAACGCACAGTATTTACGCGAAGCCCGGGACAAGGGAATTTGAAGGAAAGCTTCAGTGAGATCAATTGTACTCAAATACCGCGCCCGAGGTAGTCGACCCAGTATGCGTCCGGGGTGGGGAAGAGGATAACCATCACGGCTCGTTCGCTCGTTGAGTTTGCGGGCGTCAAGGCACAGTCGTATATCCCCGGATGTTTTCCGAATAGGAACGATGTTCAGCGGCCAGTCGGAATTGGATTCTTCTATTATCCCTCGCGCTAGCAAACGATCGACTTCGGCAAAGAGGCCCTCTTGTATTTTTGGGGCAATAGGGTAGGGATATTGGCGTACAGGTTTTTCAGACTTGTGTTGAAACATTATATTGATTTCATGTTCAATAAGGGGAGTGGTGTCCAATTTGTCTTTAGTCGCCACTTTAAAAGACTTTTTAACCTGCTCTAGCATTTGCTTTTGCGTGTCTGTCAAAACAACCGGACCATCAAACTGTTCAGTTGAAGCTGATCTACTCGTAGCTAACGAACACGTGGCTACTGTAGGACGGATTCCAAAAGTCCGCCAGAAGTCTATTCCACAGATGAAATCATTCGTCAGTTCAGGAACAACCAACGTGGGTATGACTCGTGTTCGTCCTTCGAACGAATATGGAACGGATACTTCCCCAGCAATTGTTAATGAGTCCCCGCTGGCCGTCACGAGTTCGAGTGGTTCATTCAAGGGTCTTAGTCTTACGCCACGCAGTGTCTTAAATACCTTAGAGTTGAACATCGTACGATGACTTCCACTATCCAGCAGTGCACAAATAGAGATGTCAAAAAGCTTTAATTGTATGTGCGGACGGTCGTCGGTGCCGTCAGGCGAAGTCAACGTAAGTTTATTAACTTGTCTTGGTGAGCCTTCATTATCGTTTTCGTGGGCGTTTGGACAGTAATGGTTCGGGAGTTCTGAAAGCAGACTTTGAAAAGAATTATGGAGGGGCGTATCTTGAGGATCCAACGACTTTAGGATTCCCTTTGAGAGTTTTTTTTACAATAGGGGCACGATTGGAACTCGACTCCTGGAAAAGCGCACACCTTACAATAAAATCTTCTCGGCAAAGGACACTCGCCTACATTATGGTCCTCTAGGCAATTGAAACATTCGCCGTTGATAGGAGGTTTATAATTACTCACCAATTTAGCAAATGCATCTGTTCTATTAGGTCCACTTTTTGCGGGCTCATTTGATTTAATCTTAGATGTCCCCGGGGTTGGCTCTTTCTGATCTATGTTTCGAGGTCGATCCTCAAACTTTTGCTTGGTGTATTTACTCTGCTCATTTGGTTTCATGTTTGGTTTTTGTTGGTTTCTATTGTGAAATGTTCTGGAGTACTGTTCATTGTTACCCTTGGGGTTATAGTGGGTGGCAATGACGCAGGATTCCTTTTTCTGGGTACCGAATACTCTGGCGAAAGCAGATGAGTCGGCTGCGTCTAGGTCGTTTCCTAGTGACACTAGTCCCGTCAGTGTAGTGATTTGTTTTCCCACGAGTAACTTTCTGTAGTCGTATCTCAAGTTCATTTTCAAAACTTCGAGCTTGTCAATATCAGCCATTGGCTGTGACATGCTCCTAAATAACTTCTCCATCTGTAGATAATACTGCTGAAATGTCTCGTTACGCTGTTGGCGATTTTGATATATTTTAACACGCAAAACCGCATCTAAGTCAGGGTGACGAAAGGCCGAACGAAGTTGGACAACCAGATCCATCCAATTCGCTAGACGGTGTTGGCTTCTCATAGCCGTATACCAGTTCAAAGCTGGCCCATCGAAAAGATGAATTGCCGAATCGAACAGGTCAGCCTCGGAAACATGCTCAGAGATTGCTAGCTGAGTCACGTTGTCCAGAAACTCATTCATTCCTAGTCCCTGATCATCAGCTTTATATTTTTGAATTTTCCATTGCGAAACGGGAACCACTTTACGAGCTTGCGTTTCAAAGCGGTGTGGATTAATTGGTGGAATTTCCAGAGGTCGAAAGTCGTATGGAACGAATTGTGAAATTTGAGTAGTGGGAGGGTTTGCGAACGAAGCGGCCGAGTTTGCCAACGGGTTAAACAATATCCGATCTGGTTCGGCCCATGGGGTATATTGCGCAGAGGGCCTGCCCATGAGAACATCGTGCCGAGTCGCGGGTGGTTTAGGAAGGCCATAGTTAGATGAAAACTGGGTGCTTTCTAGTGGAGGGCTTTTTGGAGGAAGGCTGTAGGGCTGATTAATAACATATTCGCTGCTACATTTTGGTTTAAGTGGGGGAAATGATATGCTCTGACTCACAGCGGTAGTTACTATACAGGTTGAACTGAGAGAAGGACGCGGTACGCCGTCGATAAAATCTACTCTGTTACTCGAGCGATTTTTCCCATGACCAGCGGATGCTGACAATGGAGTGTCGTGCAAAATGTCTGAAATTTCGTTATCTTTTAGTAGCGGTGATGTGGAACGAGATACTGGACGTAAATCCGCTTTCAAGTCCTTCAACTCGCTAGATAAGTTTTTGAATAAGTCCCCGATTTCTCTCATGGCAGAGGTGAAATCTTCCTTAGTAACGTATTTTGGTTTTATATGTTTTGGGATTGCCCCAAGTTTAGCGGGTAAAGTTTTATTTCTCGGTGCAGTGGCAGCTGATTGTGAATCGCCACTGCTAGAGGACTGATCTCCGTCCGCAAAAAGACCGTGCGCATCCCAAAAATATTCGGAAAACAGTTGGAGAACTTTTGTATATTCTTCTTTACTTCTTGCCTGCACATCTTCACTGCTATGATTTTTAATCAGGACCATTCGATGTCCCAAATGGAGCAATCTTGCTTTGCAACGATGACTGTTATTGTCTTGAGAGGATAGAATTTGGACGATTTCGTTGTAAATTGTCCTGCAAGCTTCGAGATCCAGCTCTGGATCTATATCGTAGTGGATAAGGAACTCATGACCTGCTTTTTCTTCTCGTAGGATCTGACTCAACCGACGCCGACGTTTGCACCGCGATTGATCGTCGGGGATTACTATATCGCGAAGGAGCAGCTCATAGTCGAGCTCGCCCGGAGCAAGATGATCGACGCGCATGGTACGGTATAACGAATAAAGATCTGGTCCGGAAAATCTCGGCATTTTGATTAATAACTATAAGCCACAACCGAGTAAGTTAACACAAGTGAATAAATGTCTGAATGGTGGTGGGCGTGACGCGGGTTGATCTAACTAAGAACGTCGTACTATCCGAAACCCCAGTAGTCTTGTGTTTTTTTGCACTTGAATCACCTCAATCTACTCTGTTAGAAACATACGAATGGTACTCGATCCAAATTTCTTAAAGAATCTTTCTGTTTTTTTTCCCTTGAAGGCTAACTAACGCGATCGCGAGCTTAATGGCTGTGGATTCACCAGCTATATCAGGGGAATTATTCTAACTTACACCAACCACGTGGAAAAAACTAATTGAATTTGAGCGGAAAATGCAATATTCGCGAAAACTCCCCCACAACTGGAAAGAAGAAATATTCTACGAATATTTCTTCTTCTCCTAGGAAACGTAATCAAATTTTGGTTGGGCGCCAAATGTTACCGTTTTGGGACGCGGCTGCTCTCAGCCCCCGAGGATGATGTTAACCAGCTCCGGAAGGGAACTGGTTCAAAGCCCCAACGCCTGGTATACGCGTTCCGGGGTGGGCACGCAAGGCCTCTTTTGGTCCTCGGGTCCCAGGGTCGTCTTATGTTGTGGGGGAATTTCGGATCTGGGTTCAGGGAGGAAACCTACTACGAGTTTAACAAGATAGTATATAATTTACTCACGTTTTCTACACTCTCTACACTTCTCTTCTTCCTACTCCTTCGAACCCTTTCCTGCTGCTTCTTTGGTCGGTTCGTCTCCGGATAGCGTGGTGGTGTGATGATGGTAGGTTGTCGGAAATTAGTGGGGAAACAATGGATTTTCAGCTTTGGCGTCTTAGGCTTTTGTTCTCTGCTTTGGCGTTCTGATGATGGCGATCTTAAGCGGGCCCACAGGCCACGGGGTCGTCCTTGGTAATTAGCGGGCGGAATGAAGGACTGCACAAGGCAGCACGGACCCGCGACGACAGCCTGTCGGATGACTCCTTTACGGTTAGCCGTACTGGATAAACCAGTCAGGGCGAAACAGGCACTTGCCGATCCTTTTCTCTTAACGGGTGTTATTCACACAGTGATCGGGGCTTTCCAAGCCGGTTAGACCGTCCAATATTTTCT
This sequence comes from Topomyia yanbarensis, assembly GCF_030247195.1. Lineage (NCBI taxonomy): Eukaryota > Metazoa > Arthropoda > Insecta > Diptera > Culicidae > Topomyia > Topomyia yanbarensis. The sequence continues at coordinate 127,633,781 of NC_080670.1, read as the reverse complement.
AACAACTTCAACTTAATAGCGTAACAAGGTGTGTCTTCTTCCACGGTCAAAACCCAAGAGAGCTTCTCGCCCATCGCCAACACATCAACAACCTATCTTTGTTCCACTTTCCATCTTTTCCGCTTCCTTTTCATTTTCCACCTTCTTGTTACCAACTCCGACAACCAAATTCTCCTACATTTTCCTACACCCCACAGCCAAAGAAACTCGCCCAATAGGGTTCTAAAATATCCTGTCTATCACCTATTCTCTGCTTTTCCACTCACTTCTTATCGTTTCATTTATTGGTTTTTCCCCAAACACAGACACTCATTATATTTGCATTTGTAACTTAAACGGTTACAAAACTATAGGAAAAATTAAAAATAGGATTTTTATTTTTGATGCTAAATGTGTTCAAGGTGCATGAAACGTCGAGATTTTATGCAAATTCGAAAAAAAAAATTGACGACTATTCACTTTTTTGGATTTTGGCACATTTTTGCCTTTCTCATATAGAAAGGTTATGCAATCACTCTGAAAAACGTCAACCTAATCCCGGCCCAGAGGGCAGAGTGTCATATCCCATTCGACTCAGTTCGTCGAGATCGGAAAAAGTCTGTATGTGTGTGTGTATGTGTGTATGTATGTGCGTATGTGTCAAATAATGTCACTCATTTTTCTCAGAGATGGCTGGACCGATTTGCCCAAACTTAGTCTCAAATGAAAGGTGCAACCTTCCCATCGGCTGCTATTGAATTTTGGATTGATCGGAATTCTGGTTCCGGAATTACGGGTTTCATAGTGCGGCCACACAGAAATTTCTCTTATAAACTATAGGAAAAATTAAAAATAGAATTTTTATTTTTGATACTAAATGTGTTCAAGGTGCATGAAACGTAGAGATTTTATGCAAACTCGAAAAAAAAATTGACGACGATTCACTATTTTGGATTTTGGCACATTATTGCCTTTCTCATATAGAAAGGTTATGCAATCACTCTGAAAAACGTCAACCTAATCCCGGCCCGGAGGGCCGAGTGTCATATCCCATTCGACTCAGTTTGTCGAGATCGGAAAAAGTCTGTATGTGTGTGTATGTATGTGCGTATGTGTCAAATAATGTCACTCATTTTTCTCAGAGATGGCTGGACCGATTTGCCCAAACATAGTCTCAAATGAAAGGTGCAACCTTCCCATCGGCTGCTATTGAATTTTGGATCGATCGGAATTCTGGTTCCGGAATTACGGGTTTCAGAGTGCGGCCACACAGAAATTTCTCATATAAACTATAGGAAAAATTAAAAATAGAATTTTTATTTTTGATACTAAATGTGTTCAAGGTGCATGAAACGTTGAGATTTGATGCAAACTCGAAAAAAAAATTGACGACGATTCACTTTTTTGGATTTTGGCACATTTTTGCCTTTCTCATATAGAGAGGTTATGCAATCACCCTGAAAAACGTCAACCTAATCCCGGTCCGGTTGGTTGAGGTTTTGTGGAAGAATTTGCTGACTACGGCTTCGCTGTTTGTGACGGTTCTAGAGTTGATAGCTTCGCGGGTAATTGTTGTTGTTGTTGCAATGATTTGTTCGATTTAACGTCCGTTGTATGTCTGGTGAAGATTCGTGACCAGATGAAGTTGATGGGATATCTTATATATATATATATATATATATATATATATATATATATATATATATATATATATATATATATATATATATATATATATATATATATATATATATATATATATATATATATATATATATATATATATATATATATATATATATATATATATATATATATATATATATATATATATATATATATATATTAATATTCCATTACTGGCGCCAGGCATCATTTCAATGATGTGCAGGCGCACCAGTTGCATACATACAATGATCACAGATCAAAGAAAGCAGGACGCTCTTTCTTTCGGAGCTAAATAAACGATTTTCAAGTGTTCGCTGGCGGTGGGGTGGTTGGGTGAGAAAGAATCCGCTTTCTTGCTCTTTCAATTATGTGTGGCGTTCTCAAATAAATTTACCACGGCGCGCTCCAGAGTGCACTGCGGGTGGTGTATATACTAGACTCCAGTATATACAATATACCCACCGCAGTGCACTCTGCAGCACGCCGTGGTGAATTTATTTGAGAACGCTACACATAATTGTATGATCAGTAACTGGAGTGTACATTGAAGTGTGCTATTTGGTTAGTTTTCTTCTGGCAAGCGGCAATGCGGGCGCGATTGATACAGTAGGTACTGGTTGTGTGAAGGAGAATACGTTGGTTTATTGAAGTTTAAGTTTCCGCTGATAGTTTGATACTCGGGGCAAACTGGGTAAAATTTTCACATTCCATCGTATATGCTGCTATAAACACAGTTTTATAACGATGTGTAGAACCAGATTAATTGTTTAATATATGCATAACGGAACAATTGCAGGGTTATTGCGTAGAAAGCTGGTTGGTTAAAGTTTGAACATATTATATATGTTGGCAACCCAGTCCAGCGATGACATTACGGTACAGCAGAAACACGATTAGCCCCTTGGATGATCAGTACATGCAAAACTTCAAACCAGTAAAACGTCATATATGACACCTACATCAGACAGAGTCAGAAGTTCGAGGCAAACGTGATTAGAAGCAGTAGTAGTTCAGTTGATTAAAAAACCTTAATTTTTCATCAGTTTCGGAATAAAATTAAAATTATTGTAAGTAATTTGAATTATATTTAAACACACCTAGGTACAAATTAAAATGTTACATACAGATACGATCAGAACACACAATAGCACTGTTTCGGTAGGACGAATTACACACGAAGAAGACTTTTACTGTAAGTAACCTAAAAATTAAAACCTAGAGAAGAACTCACAACGAATTAAAATTTCAGCTTAAAGCTTACTTCAACAATAAACCCGAGTTTGCTAAAAGGAGAAGTCCGAACCGTCCTTCGTTACCGTAACAGATCTTTAAGAGTAAAAAATCCCGCGTGCCGGGTCGAAGAAACGCTCGCCAGATCTACAAAATGGCGGAATCATCGACCGTCGCTCGGAATTGCAGATTGTGCAACGAGCCGGATGAGATCGACAGTCAAATGGTGCAGTGCGATGGATGCCAGGGATGATGTCATTTCACGTGTGCCGGAGTCGACGACAGCATAGCTAACGAGAGCAGAGCATATTTCTGCAGTTTCTGTCCACCACCGCACCCTCGATCCACAGCCCCATCATCGAGCGCTAGTGCAAAACTGCGGCTAGAGATGCAGCGCTTGTCGGAAGAAAAAGAGCTACGTGAAAAGATGCTACTAGAGAAGGAATCTCAGGAAAAAGAAATGCAGGAAAAAGCTATGCGTTTGGAAAAGGAGAGGAGAGATAAGACAATCGCGGAAATGTTGAATTTAGAGAAGGAATTTATTGATAAGAAATACGAGCTACTGCAGGTACGGTTGGATGAAGAAGATGACGACAGAAGTGTGCGCAGCCATCAAAGCGCCGGCCAGAGTGTTAACAAGGTACGAGAGTGGATGAACATGCAGCCAGTAGTGACCCTGAATTCCAATTATGGGACAATTAACCCCACTGGACTCACGTCACGCACGGCTATGACGACCCCACATTCGCAGTTATTGGCCACGACTAACAAGATCGGTGGTGACGCTCGCGTGTCCTTCCCATCCGTAACGCAAACCGTCGAGAATTTTCGCATGAACTATTCCGGAACACATTACGTCGATTTGATCTCACCCGTTACGACATCCCGTTGCAACTTACCTCCGAATACATTAACAACGTCTCCAGCGATGATGCAACCGACACATCAATCAACACCACGTTCTCTTCTGTCTAATGAGAACAATTTCGTTCCCGTTCCAATACGGTCCACCGATTTCAACTTATTTAGCGGAAACGTTTATCCAAGAAGCGTCGGCTGCAATCTAAATGCGACAGCTGTATACTCAACTAGTAACCGACTCTCAGATAATGTCGGGTTCGGGGAAAGACAGCGTATAGGTTTCAAGCAGAGTTTCATCACTCCAGATTCTAATCTTGTACCGCCCAGTGGGCATACGTTGTCGAACACGGTTAATTATGATCCGCGCCCTTATATTGGTAATGGACATTATGCAGCCCATACATTTGAGAGCACGGCGCAAAATGTACCCTTTTCATTATCCACATACACACCGGGTATAAATCGCGTGGCACTCGATATACCACAGTATCGTCCACCAGTGGTGAGCGTATCTAGCTATCAGACTCCCATATTTTCAGTTCAGCCACCTGCAAATGAGACTTCACTGTTCCCACACGGGCCAAATGCGCAACAGTTAGCAGCCCGTCACGTTGTATCTAAAGAACTTCCAATATTTTCGGGAAATCCAGCAGAATGGCCGCTGTTTTGGAGCAGTTATACAACGTCCACACAGATGTGCGGATATACGGACGCAGAAAACCTGATGCGGTTACAGAGGAGTATCAAAGGCGATGCGAAAAAGGCAGTAAGTTGTTTTTTACTACACCCATCGACTGTCTCGGAGGTGATGAATACTTTGCGAACCTTGTATGGTCGTCCTGATGCCATTATTAGTACGCTGTTGAACGAAGTTAGAAGCACACCAGCTCCAAAACCAGACAAGCTAGAAACGCTTATTAATTTCGGTTTAGTAGTGAGAAATCTGACAGGACAGGAAATGCATTTGGCAAACCCAATTTTGTTGCAGGAGCTCGTGGAAAAACTTCCAGCCAACATAAAATTGGATTGGGCGATGCATAAGCAGAAAACGTTATTAGCGGACCTTCGCGCTTTCGCAGATTACATGAACGTGATAATCACTGCGGCCAGTAGCGTAACGACAATTGTTGAATCCAGTGTACAGAGAAGCGATCGTCAGAAAGGTAAAGCTATCATGAATCCTCACGTGTCGGAATGCGCAACACGCTTTGAGTCGCGAAACGCTGGCGAGTTAAGAACATCAGAGCATAGAATTGAACGGCCTTGTGCAGTTTGTAATTCGGTGGGTCATAAGCCGAAGGACTGTGACAGATTCAAAAGAATGAATCTAGTAGATCGGTGGGAGAAAGCAATTGAAGTTAATTTATGTAAACGATGTCTGTATCCACATGGAAGATGGCCGTGTAAAGCTACAGTATGCGGATTAAACGGATGTCAACAACGACGCCATAAATTTCTCCATCCGGGAAACCCTGCTGCATCCGGTCATAACCGTCCAAATCCCACCTCGGGAACAATAGGCGTTCATCAATATTTGCATTAACGAACACTTTTTCGGATAATTCCAGTGTTACTGTACGCGAACGGAAAGTCTGTTCAAACCTTTGCTTTCCTTGACAGTGGTTCAGATTCTACGTTGGTAGAGAAGAACATCGCAGACCAGTTAGGTGTAACAGGTCCGGTGTTACCGCTTTGCATGCAATGGACTAATGGGGTAAAACGTGTTGAAGAGGAATCCCAGAGACTACAACTAGCCATTTCGGGAACGGATTCGGAGAAACGATTTGTCTTGAAAGGAGTGCATACCGTGAAAAGCCTTGACTTACCACGACAGTCGATGCGATTTCAGGAGTTAGTGCACAAATTTCCGTACCATCGAGGATTACCTATAAGGAGCTATGATGAGGCAGCACCCGGGATACTTATTGGACTAGATCACACCAATATGATGACGTCACTTAAGGAACGAGAAGGTAGAATGGATGAACCAGTAGCAGCTAAAACCCGGCTTGGATGGGTATTGTTTGGGAACTCTGGTACGCCCGACGAGGTTTGTTCTAATCGTGTGCTCCATGTTTGCACACAGTCAGCCGACCACGAACTTCACGAGTTGGTGAAAGGATTCTTTAACGTAGAAAGTGCGGAGGTGTCATCACCGAATGCGTTAGACTCGACAGAAGACAGGCGTGCCAGAAATATTCTGGAGACCACTACAACCCGTACACCGGATGGCACATTCCAAACGGGACTCTTGTGGAGATACGATCAAGTAGAATTCCCCAACAGCAGACCTATGGCAGAACGCCGTTTGTTCTGTCTGGAAAAGCGACTGTCCAAAAGCCCAGAACTGTATGCTAAAGTGAAACAGTAGATTACGGACTACCAAGGAAAGGGATACACTCACCTAGCCAGGGAGAGAGAGCTTCTAGGGACAGACCCCAAACGGGCATGGTATCTGCCATTAGGGGTAGTAGTCAACGCAAAGAAACCTGAAAAGGTGCGTGTAGTGTGGGATGCGGCAGCTGTAGTGCAAGGCGTTTCGTTGAATGCAGTTCTACTGAAAGGGCCGGATCTGATGACACCACTGTCCGGTGTGCTCAACCGGTATCGGCAGAAAGAGATGGCCATTAGCGGTGACATACGCGAGATGTTCCACCAAGTGCTAATTCGACCAGAGGACCGTCAAGCACAGCGCTTCTTGTGGCGGGATCATCCATCACTGCCAATACAGGTGTTTATTACCTTCGGCTCCACTTGTTCCCCATGTTCACTACAATTCGTGAAAAATCGTAACGCTGAGGAGAATGCAAACGAGTTTCCAGTGGCAGCCGAGGCAGTAGTAAAAAATCACTACGTTGATGATTATTTGGACAGCGTAGATACGGTCGACGAAGCGGTGCAATTGGTAAGAGATGTCAGAACAGTCCATGCTAAAGGAGGATTCGAAATAAGGAATTGGTTGTCGAATTCATCGGATGTCGTGAAACGAATAGGCGAGCGTGATTCAACAATGGCAAAAAGCTTCGTGATGGACAAAAGTAGCAGCGTGGAGCGCGTGTTGGGAATGACTTGGCTACCGAAGGAGGATGTATTTTCCTATTCAATCATTCTACGTGATGGTTTGCAGAAACTGTTGACTGAAGACGTGGTTCCAACTAAGCGTGAAACTTTGAGCCTGGTCATGAGCGTTTTCGATCCGTTGGGATTTGTAGCTGTTCTTCTAATTCATGGGAAGGTATTTCTACAAGATGTGTGGAGAGCTGGTATCGAATGGGACGATAAAATCCCAGCTGAGATGCTTTCCCGTTGGCATTTGTGGATCCAGTTGTTACGTCAACTCGAAGAGGTGAAAATTCCACGATGTTATTTCAAAGGGTACAATTCGCACACCTATGATAGTCTAGAATTGCATATTTTCGTTGATGCCAGCGAATCCGCATATGCTGCGGCTTCTTACTTTAGAGTGATAGACCGTGGAGTGGTGGGGTGTACTCTCGTCGCAGCGAAAACCAAAGTGGTGCCTCTAAAACCGCTTTCCATACCTCGCTTAGAGCTTCAAGCAGCAGTCTTGGGGACGCGTCTTATGAAAACCGTTGTCGCTAATCACACACTGCCGATTACGCGAAGGGTTCTATGGACCGACTCAAGTACGGTGCTGTCCTGGTTAAGATCAGATCCTAGGCGACGAACCCAGTTTGTCGCTTTCAGAGTCGGTGAAATATTGGAAGAGACTGACGTCAACGAGTGGCGATGGGTACCGTCGAAGTGGAATGCAGCGGACGATGCCACTAAATGGGGTAAAGGACCAAACGTGCTCGACTCGAGCAGATGGTTTATAGGACCAACCTTTCTCTATGAAAGTGAGGAGCACTGGCCACTATACGTAGTTCCGGTAACTGAAAATCAAGAAGAGTTACGACCAGCCTACGTTAACTCTCATATCGCCGTGAATCAAGTGGTACAGTTTCAGCGCTTCTCAAAATGGGAACGATTGACACGTGTGATCGCCTTCGTGCGTCGTTTCTATGACAACTGCCAAAGAAAAAGACGACAAGAACCAACATATACCACAGATGTATTGACGCGCGATGAGCTGAGAGTGGCTGAATTCACAATCTGGAGACTAGTGCAAGCAGAGGTTTATCCGGATGAATTTTCGTTACTTCAACAAAACAAGAACGGTCAGACAGCTCAGAAGATTACGAAAGGCAGCAGGATTTATAAACTATCTCCACTTCTCGGAGAAGGTGGTATTGTGCGCATGGAAAGACGCATGCGCGAAGCAAGTTGGGCTTCCGAAGATATGAAATGTCCGATAATACTGCCAAAGGAAAGCATCGTCACTTACCTATTGATTGATTGGTATCATCGTAAGTTCCAACACGCAAATGGAGAGACCGTCGTGAATGAAATCACGCAGAAGTATTACATCCCTGCCTTGCGAGCTGCGGTTCGAAAAGCTGTTGGCCGTTGTAACTGGTGCAAAGTCTACAAGGCGAGACCACAAATGCCACGAATGGGTCCACTTCCAGCAGTACGGGTAACACCATATATCCGTCCATTTTCATTTGTAGGGTTGGATTATTTCGGACTAGGGTTCGTCGCGGTGCGGATGTGGGCGGTAAATGGATTGTCCGCACCGCAACCGCAAAAAAATAATAAAACCGCACCGCTTACCGCAACCGCATTGCATTTACCGCACCGCACCGCGCGGTAATGCGGTAAATGCGGTAAAAATCATATATTTTAAAAATTGTGCTAAAAATTATTTATTTATTTTGTATAGCCATTTATAGTAAAATGTTATTCTTATTTACACGAAAATTATCTTTGACGGACTCTTCAGAATGTAACATTTATGAAAATATTCAACTTTGCAAGTTTTATTAAGAGGGGTAAGGGTTTTGGCGTAGGAAAAAAAACACTTTTTCTCGATTTTTTTAAACTTTGTGTGAAGCGAACTGATCAAAACTTTTGTACATTATAGTGTATCATTTCAATAACATGCTGTAATTTTTCCCTGCAAAAATATCGACAAACGACCCGGTGGCGAAGCTTTTTGTAGAACGTCTTTGAAAAAACATGATTTGCGGTGTTACCTGCCATTCAAAAACTATTTAGCCGATTTCTTTCAAACTTTGTATACAGATTCTATGTAAAAATACCTAACCCCTATGTTAGTTTCGAGGTAAATTTTCAATTAGGGCAAAAACTGTCCAAACTATGCAAAACTTGGCATCTGGGCTAACTTTGACACTTGTCACAATATGAAGGAAGTTCTTGAGGGAGACTTTGAGAAACACTAAAAAACCGTAATGCCCTACACAAGCCCTTCGCCCTATGCCCTTCGAAAGCTTTATTTTAAAAAAGTTACAAAATACTCCTAACTGAAAAATATTATATGTTAATTTGGTAGAAAATATTTCCAGTTGGACGAACAATTCAGGCACGCGAAAAAAATTCCTCCAAATTCGTTATGTTTGATTATGATAATTACATTCTTGGATTGTTTTTAAGTCGTAGTATCATTAGTTCATCTCTAAGTTCTCCAAATTAATCAAAATTCACAGGTGAGAAAATGTCTTCGAAAACAATTCATAATTCCACGATTGCCACGAGGAATCAGGAGAAATGATACATTTTGTGATTGGATTTGACAGTAAAATTTCATTGTTTTTTAATGATTGGATTTTGTGTTTTATGTATTTGAAAAGGTTCGTTTGTAAATTAACCCATTATAACCCAGCTATGTTAAAACTTTTGGTAATTTATAAAATACTTCGTGGGCCCTCATATTATGCCGAATTAAGTATGGGAAAAATAAAATATCCACTTTGGAACGCTTTGTTGCGCAAAAAACTAACGTATGAAATTTCATACGCTGGGCTGATAGGGTATCAAAAAATCATTACATAGAAAATTCGGCTAAAATCTTTATATTCAGCATAAAATCGAATAATATCTTCAACCTTGCGAGATCATTCATTTAGCAGCTTTTTTGAATGATTTTAATACTTCTCTCCTCTCTCGTGCCGTTTCGTCACATGATTGGTTCGTTGCATCAAATCATCTTTCACTCAAACTTTGTAATTATTTGATGAAAAAGAACATTTTCCAACGAGAATTTACATAAAAAATATTCTGGGTGGAACCAGGTATGATTTGCTACGTATTAAGCATTTGTTAGCCTTGAATGCACTGATTCAACGTTAAAATCAGCGAGAAAGTTGTGAATTCCCTCCTGGTCCTAAAGAGGATATTATTTTGCCTTAGGAAAAAAAAGGAAAAGGAAAGATATCGGTTCAGCCTAGCGTATGAAATTTCATACGTTGAACTACCAGCAGAATTTGCAATTGTTTTACCTCTGCCATTTTTTCGCACTGAGCCACATCTTTCACACCTCTCATGGTCATTCGTTTACAATCCGAAACAAGAATTAGTGATTTAGAAGAGAAAATTATTAATATGTATTGTTTACATTTTGGTTTGAATTTAGTCCAACTTTGACATTCGAAAACACAACGAAATTTTATAAAAAAGATTATTGAGCATACACATTTTAAACTATAGGGTATTAATTAACGTTCACAAAAAACCAGAAGTTTGGAAACGAGTTTATTGTATAACAAGTATGATCCTGAAATGGGTTGTTTTTGCGTATGAAATTTCATACGCTAGGACATAATGGGTTAAGTATAAAATATTAAGTAAATTAAGTATAAAATAAATAGTTTTCAAAATATGTCAAAAAAAATGGTGCCAAATTATAGTGGACACAGCTTATAGATTTTTTTTCTTAGTAACAGTATGTTTTATCATAATTGAATGACCAAAATGTAAAAAAATCAAGTAGTGATAGGTCGAATACAGATTATATTCGGATTTCTTTTCAAATCATTGTCAAGTCTATGGATATTAGAGCAATTAAATGTTTATCATGTTTCTCTATTGTAGGGTAATAAATAAAACTCGAACGTTCTGACAGAGAGTTGTTCCTAATAATGACATTGTTAAGCATTCGTTCAGAAAATAAATCTAGTTGCGTCCTTCTCAAATGGTAAAAGTCATAGTTTTAATTCACTTTTTAATGCAGACTTCATCAATTATTTTTTGAAGTGCGGTTGCGGTAATACCGCGCGGTAAAAGCTCATTTCCCGCACCGCATCCGCGGGAAAAAGTGTCGCACCGCACCGCAGCTTTTGCGGTGCGGGTGCGGTTAATACCGACGAACCCTATTTCGGACCACTCTCTGTCCGAGTCGGACGCAGCAAAGTTAAACGGTGGGTAGCACTCTTCACATGCCTGACAATTCGGGCTGTCCATTTAGAGGTGGCCCATAGTCTATCAACCGAATCCTGCAAGATGGCAATTCGTAGATTTGTTGCGCGCCGAGGTGCCCCATTAGAGATATACTCTAATCAAGGAACAAATTTTCAAGGAGCGAACCGCGAGCTCACGCGGGAGATTCATGCAATCAATAGCTCATTAGCAGGAACGTTCACGAATGCTTCCACTCAATGGAAGTTTAATCCCCCGTACGCTCCCCACATGGGAGGAGCATGGGAGCGACTCGTACGCTCTGTTAAGGCTGCGCTAGCCTCGCTTCCCATAGCCAGAAACTCAGACGAGGAAATTTTGAAGACGGTAATAATCGAAGCAGAATCGATAGTAAACACACGCCCGTTAACCTAGATTCCACTAGAAAATGTGACAGAGGAGGCACTTACCCCAAATCACTTCCTGTTACTCAGTTCAAGCGGGGTGAGTCAACCAACAACGATCCCAGTGGACTCGCGTCTGGCGTTGCGGTCAAATTGGAAGCTTGCTCAGGCAATGATGGATCGATTTTGGACACGCTGGATTCAAGAATACCTTCCGGTCATTACAAGACAGACAAAGTGGTTCGGGGAAGCAAGGCAAATAAACGTTGGTGACTTGGTGCTAATTGTGAACGAGAACGTCAGACACAGCTGGATCAGAGGAAGGATTCTACGCGTGTATCCTGGGCGAGATGGTCGAGTACGGAAGGCGGACGTACACACTTCAACGGGGATTCTTCAACGACCGGCAACAATGCTCGCTGCCCTGGATGTTCGAGGAGTCAATGAATGTACAGCTGAAGAAACTTCGAGCAATACACGCGGGGGTATGTTGGCAACCCAGTCCAGCGATAACATTACGGTACAGCAGAAACACGATTAGCCCCTTGGATGATCAGTACATGCAAAACTTCAAACCAGTAAAACGTCATATATGACACCTACATCAGACAGAGTCAGAAGTTCGAGGCAAACGTGATTAGAAGCAGTAGTAGTTCAGTTGATTAAAAAACCTTGATTTTTCATCAGTTTCGGAATAAAATTAAAATTATTGCAAGTAATTTGAATTACATTTAAACACACCTAGGTACAAATTAAAATGTTACATACAGATACGATCAGAACACACAATAGCACTGTTTCGGTAGGACGAATTACACACGAAGAAGACTTTTACTGTAAGTAACCTATAAATTAAAACCTAGAGAAGAACTCACAACCCGAGGTTGCTAAAAGGAGAAGTCCGAACCGTCCTTCGTTACCGTAACAAGATATCTATTATCTATCTATCTATCTGTATATATATATATATATATATATATATATATATATATATATATATATATATATATATATATATATATATATATATATATATATATATATATATATATATATATATATATATATATATATATATATATATATATATATATATATATATATATATATATATATATATATATATATATATATATATATATATATATATATATATATATATATATATATATATATATATATATATATATATATATATATGTATATATATATATATATATATATATACAGGGTGTTTGGTTAATGGAGGTGATAGACTGTCATATTTGGAGAAAAAATTGTTCTACGCATACCATCAACTCGTTACAGAGTTATTGAACTTTTTGTGTAAAAAACTTATTTGTCTTAAAATACCTCTAACTTTAAAAGTATACTTTGTATTTTAAATGTTTTAGTTCCATTGGAAAGGTGAGAAAAGTGTGAAAAATCCTATTGAATGGTGTTCTCGTATCTTTCAGTTGATTAGTTTAAATTACCTTTAAGCTGTAAAGTAGTTAAAAGTTAGTGTTTTTGAGGGGGTTTTTGCTAATTTTCTCGAAATAATCAAGTATGATTATAGCAATATCCATTATCCAAAAGTTGGGTTTTAGGTCGATTTATAATTTGTTCTTGGACGTCCTATTCGCATATGAAACGATGTGATAAAAACGATTTTGCGTCGAAACCAAAAGAGATAATTGAATGGAGTCAAAGAAAGAACTATAGAACTTGCTGAGATGCATTATTTCCATGATAATAATGGTCATGTTTATTATTTACTATTTTAAGAAAATTAACGAAAATGCTAATAATAGCACTAACTTTAACCTACTTCACTTCTAAAAGAATACTAAATTCACTTAACTAAAAGGTATTAATACATTTTTCTCTGTCAAATTTTCCTGGCTTTCGAATGAAAAGAAAAAAAAGTACAATAAGTGCCATACTTTTTCAATTAGAGCTGGTATCAGTGAAAATGAGATAAAAATAACCAAGTTGAATAACCCAAAATCATGAAAATAAGAAAAGGTAAGTGTATCATGTCAAAGAACGAATTAAGCAGCTTTTCAATACTAACAATCTGAATTAGAAAAATGATGAGGTTAACTATTAGGATTTTCAAGAAATGAACGAAAAATCGATTAAAATGTTTAATTTTCAATAAATTATTTTGAAAAGGTTACTTAAACTCATTTAGTTGAAACACTTTTTGTGTTAAAAACTTATTTGTCTTAAAATACCTTTAACTCAAAAAGTATACTTTGTATTTCAAATATTTTAGGTCCACTGGGAAGATGAGAAAATTTCGCATTGAGTGTTGCCCTCATGTTTCAGCTAATGAGCTTAAGTAGCCTCTTCAAAGTAAATCATTGAAAATTAAACAATTTTAAACGATTTTTCGTTCATTTATTGAAAATCCTAATAGTTAACCTCATCATTTTAATAATTCAGATTGTTAGTCTTGATGAGCTGCTTAATTCGTTCTTTGACATGATACACTTACCTTTTCTTATTTTCATGATTTTGGGTTATTCAACTGGGGTACTTTTATCTCATTTTCACTAGTGCCAGCTCTAATTGAAAAATTATGGCGCTTATTGTACTTTTTACATTTCTTATAAAAGAAATGTATAGAATTCGCTCAAACTTTCAAGATTTTTTCCGAGGCCCGGAGGGCCGAGTCTTATATACCAATCGACTCAGCTAGACGATTTGGGACAATGTCTGTGTGTGTGTGTGTGTGTGTGTGTGTGTGTGTGTCTGTGTGTGTGTGTATGTAACGGACAAATTCTCATTCGTGTTTCTCAGCAATAGCTGAACCGATCTTATCCAAACCAATTTTAAATGAAAGAACTAAAAAACAGTATGAACGCTATTAATTTGTTTTCGATTCTGATGTTTAGTTTCCAAGATATGAATGTTTGAATGCGTAAAAATGGCGTTTTTTGCAGTTTTTTGAAATTATCTGCCGAAATTGACAATATAGATTAACAATTTATATGTTTTAGACAGCTTTAATGAATATCTTTCGAACAAGCTATAGATTGTAGAGATCGGACTATTATCAAAAGAGATATTTAACATTAAATGCGGACGAAAGATTTTTATCATTTCCCATTGCCAGAAATATGACCAAAAACATAAAATCTATTATTAACGCCAAAACGGCTTATTTTAGGTCAATAGTATCTTCGGAGAATTTAATGGAGGTAATATGGCCTTTCTTTTGGAATTCTGCTTTTGCTGATTAATCCCCCTATGAGTGAGATATTTTCACAAATTTTCTTGGAAGTGATTATATCGAAATGATGCCTTCAGCAAATTTGTAGCTCTTACTTTTGCGAATAACTTTACTAAAGACTTTAAATATCTATTTTGAATACTTTAAAAGTTATGGCTTGTTGTTTGTTGATTACTCTTTGTCGCCCATTTATTGTTCAATATAGTAATAATCCATTGAAATAAGCTAAACATTATTTCGATAAAACGACTTTTGTATTTCATTTTACTATCTACAACCGCTAGAAATAATCACCGAACACTTCCAAGTTGTCTGGAAGGAACTTGATACCTTATCAGTACAAAAATGTTCATTTGTGCGAACCTTCTGACTGCAATTTTTCTAACTTATGACCATCGGATCGATCTGAAACATATCGGAAAATGAAAAGCGAAATAAATAACTCCAAGCAACGGCGTAGCCAAGAGAAGGTTTTGGGGTTTAACACCGTACAACACCCCTCCCCCCCACAACACCCAAAAAAAATATTGGATTGAAGTTGAACATTTATTGATGCAGACTGATTTAATTCAATATTACAATAACAATTATCTGATCCGTGGATTGATAACCTGTTGTTGTTAACATCATTAGGACTTTTGATAAATTGTCCGAATGGGGTCCTGATATGTAACTGATCTATTGGTCTTGATTTCACAGTTGTCTAATTGCATCAATATCAAATTCCTGCCTGAAAACATTCCAATAGAAAATTCCAGAGTTCTGTAATCAATCATAATCCTCAGATTTATTTTCAAATTGATCTCGTTTTTGTAGAAATGTATTGTAATAAGGGTCTTTATTTAATAGGAAGCGAAGTTAAAATTGATTTAATGTCTATGAAACATAGAACTGCTCACCAAAAAAATGCATAACTTTCAACATTTGCCAAAAATGTTTTTGCCTTTCTCATTCACTCTAAAATTCGTCAATCTAATCCCGACCCGGAGGACCGAGTGTCATATGCCAATCGACTCAGTTCGTCGAGATCGGAAAATGTCTGTGTGTGTATGTATGTGTGTGTATGTGGAAAAAATTGTGACCTCTGTTTCTCAGAGATGGCTGGACCAATTTACACAAAGTTAGTCTCAAATGAAAGGTACAACCTTCCCATCGACTGCTATTGAATTTTTTTATTGATTGGACGGTTCCGGAGATACGAGTTGAAGAGTGCAATCACACAGCAAATTCTCATATAAACTGAAATGAAAAATTTTCAAAATCAAATTTGTATTTTTGATGCCAAATGACTTTAAAATGCATGAAACATTGAGATGTTTGACAAAAATTGACTTCTTTGGACTTTGGTACATTTTTGCCTTTCTCATATAGAAAGGTTATGTAACCACTCTAAAAATCGTCAATCATACCGGCTCGGAGGGAGTATGCAGTGAGGGGTTGCTACTATAAAATTAAAACTAATTTAAAATTTCTTAACAAGTTGAAAATTTTCGGCAGGACCTGGATCTCCCGGATCTTTCTCCATGATCCGCCGCTGGTTTCAAGCGATGTTTCAGTATCACATAGTATCTCAAGATCGTGGCTGTCGATCCATTGTATGTATGTGCAAATCGTACTGAACATGTAATATTCATTTCCACCATTGTATTGAACATTAGAGATGGGCAAATCAGTTCACTTCGAAGAACCATTCCCGATTGAACAGTTCTGTAAAAAGAACTAGTTCACATGAACCGTTCATTCGTTCAGCTGATGTTTTACTTGTATCTCGTGAATGATTCTCAAAACATTCGAATCTGGAAGATTCAATACAATGCTCTCACAGAATGATTTCTGCCTTAGCTGTTATATTTTTGTATGCTGACTGGACACACCAAGGCTGCGAGTTCTTTATGATGTATAATGACAGAAATCGAGAGTAAGAGGGAAGTTTTAAATTTGCTTGTGCGTCGTTCTTCGTCCGGCTCCATACTGGGAGATCACCGAAAGTGGTTTGTGGGACAACAAGTGAGTTCATTTTCATTCGTTCGCTAAAAATCGGCCCACATAATATGACCAACGGCTTAAGGTGATGTTCAGTTCATTCGTTTTGAAGAGAATTGAGAACTACCGTTCTTTAAAAAAAACTTCCATTCGCTCATTCTCTTTGAAGAACTAGTTCGACTGAACCGTTCGCGAACGAATGGCCCATCTCTATTGAACATAATCAGCCATGGAATCGTAGTCTGGACAAATGAGACAAGCACAATTGCACCACTAGATGGATTAATACAGGTTTTTATTTGGAAATGCGTCGAGTTGAGACGAAAACGTAATATGATTAATAACGAGGATAACACTTTCCGAATGTAGAGAGAAATTTATGAAAAATGACGATTTCCATTCGACTCTAGCAGGTTCTGATCGATTTTGATGAGCATTTGATTTTTGTTGTATGACCAATTGTATGTATAGGTCAAATGTTTAAAAACAGTAATTTATGGTCAAGATAGCATCATTTTGAAACCGCCAATTTCGGAGGTTTAGTATCTTCGATGAGTTTTACAAATGTTAAACAGCGCATCATTTGATAAAATAATTTTGACGGTATATCGTCCAAGAAGTATTTATGGTGAATTTTTTCAGGTTAATATTCATGACTACAATAAAGTCTCAACAAATTCGCTAAAGACACGAACCTTGCTACTATTTTTTGGAAAATAATTCTGCATAATTTTAAAACTTCAAAAATTATGGTTTCGGAATTATGCCGTTTGGATAGTAAGATCGATTTTCACCAAACCGAATTTCTGGCTACGCCGCTGACTTCAAGTAAGTAGAAACAAAGTCGTTCTACACTCGTTCACAAGAAACTTCTTCGAATGCTGAATATCTATTATAATACATTGACACCCCAATTGTATCAGCCAAATATGAATTGCCAAATATGATTTTTTTATTGCATTGAACTACAACAATTTTTAGGTAGCTTTCAAGAGGTTATTTTATAGACTTCTTCCAAAATTTGGCGAACCTATTCCAATTCGTATACCAATTAATTGGTATACTTAAGGGTTTATATGTTGCAGATAGAGAAAATACTGAAATTTTCAGCTTTTTTCCTACACAATATTACGAAAGCTTATTAAACAATTTTTCCTAATAAGTTTGTGAAAATTATAAACTATTTGAAATTTTTTAATAGTTTAATTTTTTGTTTAACCGTGATTTTTTAATAAATAGTGACCATCGCTTCACAAGGTAGTCTATTTTCATGACTTGCGGTGAGTACGATCTCTCGAATTGCTGAACTGAAAATTATGGAATAGAAAATACTTTTTAGTGTTCTTTACAGATTTAGCTCGCCGCGCAGATAGCTCTGAATTAGACCCGCTGGTGCCCTAAGACGATTTCGCTAGATTTTCAGAGCACTGTGCACCCAGTGCATTAACACAAGTGACGGAAGGCTATCGAAAAGTTTCGTGAAAATGAAAATTCCAGTAATGATGATGATTTCCCCAAACGGTTCGTTTTCGAGAGGTTTTATTTGTTCTTTGGCATTAGGATTAGCGGTAATAATTCAAATCAAGGATACTACTGGGAAGTCACCTTTAGAAAAAGTCGATGTCGAAGTAAAATTTGGAACTATGCACGCATGCAGAGATAACGTGATATCAGGAGCTGCGATTTCATTTCAACGCTTTTTTGTGAAAAGGGCGATACTCACAAATGTAAACATAAGGCTTTTTTCATACATGCGAATGATAAATAAATAACCCCTTTAGGAAAATTCAGTTTTCCCACCACAATTTAGATATTTTATTAACACTCGGAATACCAAGGGGGTAAAAAGTTACGCGGACTACCAAGGGGGTCTAAAAAAATGGGAACGCTTACTTTGACCGGTCATATCTCAGCCGTTACATAATCGATTTTAAATCTGTCTTCACCAATAGAAAGATATGTCTTTTGTGAATACGTCAAATTAAAAAACAGAAGAATAGAGTTGTCTACCGTAAGTTACAGTAAAAAGAGTATAACAAAGTCAGTGAGAAAAAAAATGGGAACGCTTCTTTGACTTGCCATATCTTAGCTGTTTGCTCACCAATTTTAATTCTTTCTTCACCATTGGATAGGTAAATCTTTTATAAAAACAGTGAACAAAGAATGATGGAAAACAAATTTGTGTATCTGAAGTAATTGTAAAAACAGTAATTGAGAGTCAGTACAGACGAAATGACTTTTTCTGTTCAAACAATCGTATCACGACCGTTTGTCAACCAATTTCAATTTTCCTTACACCAATGCAATCCTTAGAGCTTCTAGACTTGTAATATATGCAATAAATAGTAGATTTTCAAAAATTACTATACTTTTTCGAGTTTTTAGGAGATAGGATTTTTACAATGTACGTGGCATACGGTTCATTGAAATTCTTTGCGACTTGTTAGTTTTACGGTTTAAAAATTACCTGTTTACTCAATAGTTCTACATATTATACATGGATATTATTATATCAAAATGTTTGCACGGACGTGGAGAAACACATTATTGTATGTAAGTTACTAAATAATAGAGTGTGTTAGGACGATTCAGTAAATACGAAGAAGTTCAGAATTTTAAAATATTCGTCATATAACTTTAAATTTGAAGCGATGACCTATACATTTTAATACACCAGTCGATTGTAATTGATGGCGGCTACAATTTCTGAAAAAACACATTTTTATATTTTCTCAAAAAATAGCCAAAAGTACGTAGAAGTACAGAAATTTCATTTAGTTGGCAAAAAACGTCGAATTCAAAGCGATGGCCTATACCTTTTTATATACCAATCGATTATAATTGATTTTGGTTACAATTTCTGGAAGAACAATTTGTATATTTTCTCAAAAAAATAGACTAAAGTACGTAGAACTACAGTAATTTCATTTAGTTGACAAATAGCTTCAAGTATTCAAAGCTATCACCTATTTCATTTATACACCAATCGATTGTAATTGATTTTGGCTACAATTTCTTAAAGAACAAATTTTTATATATTCTCAAAAAATAGCCAAAAATACGTACAAGTACAGAAATTTCATTTATTGGGCAAATAACGACGAATTCTAAGGGATGATTTATACTTTTTTATACACGAATCGATTGTAATTGATGGCGGCTACAATTTTTGAAAGAACACATTTTTATATTTTCTCAAAAAATAGACAAAATGCGAAGAAGTACGGAAATTTGATGTAGTTGGCAAATAAGGTCACATTCAAAGTGATGGCCTACACTTTTATATATATAACAATCGATTGTAATTGATTTCGGCTACAATTGTTGCAAGATAAACTTTTCATATTTTCCCAAAAAAACGACAAAAATACGTAGAAGTACAGAAATTTCGTCTGATTGGCACACAACTACAAATTTCCGTACTTGTACGTATTTTTGGCTAATTTTTGAGAAAATATAAACAACTGTTCTATCAGAAATTGTAGCCGCCATCAATTACAATAGATTGGTGTATAAATAGTGTAGGTCATCCCTTTTAATTTGCAGTTATTTGTCAATCAAACGAAATTTCTGTAGTTCTACGTATTTTTGTCGTTTTTTTTAAGAAAATATAAAAAGTTTATCTTGCAACAATTGTAGCCGAAATCAATTACAATCGATTGGTATATATAAAAGTGTAGTCATCACTTTGAATTTGACCATACTTGCCAACTAAATCAAATTTCCGTACTTCTACGTATTTTGTCTATTTTTTGAGAAAATATAAAAATGTGTTCTTTCAGAAATTGTAGCCACCATTAATTACAATCGATTGGTGTATAAAAAAGTATAAATCATCCCTTAAAATTCGACGTTATTTACCCACTATATGAAATTTCTGTGCTTATACGTAGTTTTGGCTATTTTTTAGAAAATGTGTTCTTTAAGAAATTGTAGCCAAAATCAATTACAATCGATTGGTATATAAAAAGGTATAGGCCATCACTTTGAACTCGACGTTATTTGCCAACTAAATGGAATTTCTGTACTTCTACGTACTTTTGGCTATTTTTTGAGAAAATATAAAAATGTGTTTTTTTCAGAAATTGTAGCCGCCATCAATTACAATCGACTGGTGTATTAAAATGTATAGGTCATCGCTTCAAATTTAAAGTTATATGACGAATATTTCAAAATTCTGAACTTCTTCGTATTTACTGAATCGTCCTAACACACTCTATTATTTAGTAACTTACATACAATAATGTGTTTCTCCACGTCCGTGCAATCATTTTGATATAATAATATCCATGTATAATATGTAGAACTATTGAGTAAACAGGTAATTTTCAAACCGTAAAACTAACAAGTCGCAAAGAATTTCAATCAACCGTATGCCACGTACATTGTAAAAATCCTATCTCCTAAAAACTCGAAAAAGTATAGTATTTTTTGAAAATCTACTATTTATTGCATATATTACAAGTCTAGAAACTCTAAGGATTGCATTGGTGTAAGGAAAATTGAAATTGGTTAACAAACGGTCGTGATACGATTGTTTGAACAGAAAAACTCATTTCGTCTATACTGACTCTCAATTACTGTTTTTACAATTACTTCAGATACACAAATTTGTTTTCCATCATTCTTTGTTCACTGTTTTTATAAAAGATTTACCTATCCAATGGTGAAGAAAGAATTAAAATTGGTGAGCAAACAGCTAAGATATGGCAAGTCAAAGAAGCGTTCCCATTTTTTTTCTCACTGACTTTGTTATACTCTTTTTACTGTAACTTACGGTAGACAACTCTATTCTTCTGTTTTTTAATTTGACGTATTCACAAAAGACATATCTTTCTATTGGTGAAGACAGATTTAAAATCGATTATGTAACGGCTGAGATATGACCGGTCAAAGTAAGCGTTCCCATTTTTTTAGACCCCCTTGGTAGTCCGCGTAACTTTTTACCCCCTTGGTATTCCGAGTGTTAACTAGAATTCGCCATCTTGGTTTTCAAAATCGCTTCATTCATAGATTTTCGTCATTTACTCGTCAACCCCATTCCGAAAATATCCAACTTTTATTAGTAACAGTTAGCTAAGAATATGATAAATTGTATACAACTTCATACTGTACACTTTGACAAACACTTGCGATAAATGAAACCAGAATGGTTCAATTGCACTGTTAAATGAATTTAATTGGGTTACGTTCACGTACTTCAGAAAACCATTGGAACGATTGGAACGTAGTTATATAATATATTTGCAGTGTCGACAGAAACAATAAACTTCAACAATTAAATTAAAATAAATTTAATTCAGTTAAA
Source organism: Topomyia yanbarensis (assembly GCF_030247195.1). Classification (NCBI taxonomy): domain Eukaryota; kingdom Metazoa; phylum Arthropoda; class Insecta; order Diptera; family Culicidae; genus Topomyia; species Topomyia yanbarensis. The sequence continues at coordinate 127,611,871 of NC_080670.1, read as the reverse complement.
AATGCGGGCCCCCAAAACAGACCCGGGCCCCAGGGTAGTTGCCCCCCTTGACCCCCCTCTCGTCGGGCCTGGATAAGAGTAAGACACAAACTGGAACATCTGACCGCGAGCAGCAGGAAAGTAGTACGGATGAGGACATGGTCATGAACGACAACGCAAAAGAAGACAAACGGATCGAACCTCAAATTGCAGTTGACAACACTGGCAATATTTCGCCCCCTAGAAAAAGGATCTCAACACGCAGCAGAAAGCTGCGCCTGAACGAGACCAAAAATTTTACATAGCTGTTTTTTTTTATTTATTGTAAAAAAACAAACAATCGGCCTCGTCGAACTACCGCATTCGGTCCTAAATAAATTTATTAATTATAAAAAAAACTGCAAATTTAAGTTGTTTGAGACATTTTAGCGAAATTTTTATCTTTTTTGCTTTCATCGGAGTATCGGTTTGAATCACAATTTACTATGTGATGTCGACATTGTTTACACCGACTTATCTGCCGCTTTCGATAAGATAAATCACGATATCGCAATCGCAAAAATGGAGAGATTTGGAATAAATGGTAGTGTTTTGCAGTTGTTTCGATCCTACCTCACAGACCGAGAGATAGCGGTTATCATAGGAGATTGTCAGGCCCCCACCTTCATTTTTACGTCAGGAATACCTCAAGGAAGCCACTTGGGACCGTTGATGTTTCTGCTATACGTCAATGATGTACATCTAGTTCTGAAGACTCCACGATTGTCCTTCGCAGATGACCTCAAGATATTCCGCCTAATTCGGTCAATTGAAGATTGCAGATTTCTCCAACAGCAGCTTGATGTCTTTGCTGATTGGTGTAACACGAACCGCATGTGCGTGAGCCCGAAGAAGTGTTCGGTAATATCGTTTTCACGGAAAAAATATTCGATTCATTTTACCTACCGTCTACTAGAAACAGACATTGAACGCGTCAGTCACGTTAAACATCTGGGAGTGATTCTGGATCCTCAACTTACGTTTAAACAGCACGTCTCCTATGCAGTTGGTAAAGCATCTCGAGCACTGGGATGCATCTTCAGAATAGCCAAAAATTTTACGGATATCTATTGTCTCAAATCGCTCTACTGTTCTTTATCGCGATCAATTCTAGAATATTGCTCTGAAGTTTGGAGTCCAAACTACAATAATGGCATTGAGAGAATAGAGTCCGTTCAGCGTCGCTTTTTACGTTTCACGCTTCGTAGATTGCCGTGGAGAGATCCTTCCCGACTACCTCGCTATGAAAACCGGTGTCAGCTAATTCAACTAGAGCCCCTACATGTTCGAAGGAACACTGCAAGAGCCTTGTTCATCGCTGACACTCTGCAAGGTCGTATAGATGCCCCAGCTATTCTGGAACAAGCCAACATAAACGTCGCTCCTCGAACCCTACGCAACAACATTATGCTCAGATTACCATTCCGACGCACTAACTATAGTATGTATGGAGCCATCACTGGTCTGCAACGAATTTTTAACCAGGCAGCTACGGCATTTGATTTCAACGTTTCTCGACAAAATCTGCGTATACGTTTTTCCAGACCATTTAATCAATTAGCTAACAACATTTGACCTTTTTATTTGTTTTTAATTATTGTATGATTATTGTTTTTGTGTACTTGATTGTTAGTAATTAGACTAGTATTTAAGTCAACATCATTGGGGCTTTGATGTGCCTGTTGATGTATTGAACAAATAAACAAATAAACAAACGTGATCGCACGCCACAACCCGTAACTCAGGAACCGGAAGTCGGTTTAATAGCCATTTACGGGGACGCAACATCTTTCATTTGAGACTAAGTTTGGTTGATTCGGTCTAGCCATCTCCGAGAAACCGATGTGACTGTTATCCTGTATTTGGATACTTCCGCCGGGGCTTCTTAAACCGATGATGGTGGCCAATGTGACCAAAAAGACTTTGAATGGCTGTCAATGACCTAGTACTACAAATCGAAGCAATTGTGGTCACATTTTGGAAAAATTTTCACCATTATACATTCATTGCAGAATTTATTAAAATTGACATTTTCTGCGTAATTGTACTCATCACCCTGTAATTCCAGAACCGGAAGTCGGACATTAGAAATTTAATACCAGCTTATGGGAACGTTGCAGCTTTTATTTGGGACTAAGTTTGTGAAAATCGGTTCAGCCATGTCTGAGAAAAGTGAGTGAGATTGTGTTCGCGTACACACACAGACGCACATACACACACATACACACACCGACATTTGCCGAACTCGACGAACTGAATCGAATGGTATATGTCACACGGCCCTCCGGGCCTCCGTTGAAAAGTCGGTTTTCAGAGCAATTGCAATACCTTTCTATTGAGAAATGCAAAAAGGTGCGAAATCGGCAAAGTCCCAAAAAGTCGATTTTTATAAAAAAAATTATTTTCGTGATAACATAAAATCTCGACGTTTCATGCATTTTAAAGATGTTTGTCATCAAAAATACGAATTCGATTTCTGAAATTTCATGGGGTCCCCCGGCTTATATGGGAATTTCATATGTGACCGGACGGTTCAGTCTATATTTCCGGAACCATATAAGCGATCCGTACGAAATTTTACAGACATCTGTGGGGATAATATGGCTATCATTTGGGGCTAAGTTTGTGAAAATCGGCCCAACAAATTCCGAGAAACTGATATGAGTTTGCTCGTTTTGAAAGATGGCCGCTTTTCCCGGGCACTTCCTGAACCGTCTATGGTGGTCAATGTAGTCAACGAGAGTTTGTTTGGCCGTCGGTGACCTAGAACAACAAATTTAAGTTATTTGAGAGACATTTTAACGAAATTTTTACCTTTTTGCTTTCATCGGAGTATCGGTTTGAATCACAACCCGTAACTCCGGAACCGGAAGTCGGTTGCGAATAAAATTTAATAGCCATTTACGGGGACGCAACATCCTTCATTTGAGACAAAGCTTGGTTGATTCGGTCTAGCCATCTCCGAGAAACCGATGTGACTGTTATTCTGAATTTGGATACTTCCGCCGGGGCTTCCGGAACCGATGATGGTGGCCAATGTGACCAAAAAGACTTTGAATGGCTGTTAATGACCTAGTACTACAAATCGAAGCAGTTGTGGTCACATTTTGGCAAAAATTTCACCATTATACATTCATTGCAGAATTTCTTAAAATCAACATTTTCTGCGTGATCGTACTCATCACCCTGTAATTCCGGAACCGGAAGTCGGATCCATTAGAAATTCAATAGCAGCCTGTGGGAACATTGCACCTTTCATTTGGGACTAAGTTTGTGAAAATCGGTTCAGCCATCTCTGAGAAAAGTGAGTGAGATTGTGTTCGCGTACACACACAGACGCACATACATACACACACACAGACATTTCCCTCCTGGAGTCAAGATCGTCGGCTTTGCTGACGACGTAACTTTAGAGGTCTACGGGGAGTCAATTCCTGAGGTAGAACTAACCGTCATGGTCAAGAGCACTGAGGGTAACCAGTTACCTACAGAAACTGGAGAGCACCTACCGCGTGATGTGCCTCAGAGTAATATCTGCCTACCGCACGGTATCACACGATGCATCCTGCGTGATAGCGAGCATGATGCCAGTCGGGCTGGTCATTCGGGAAGATGAGGAGTGCTTTGAGCTACGTGGAAATAGGGGAGCCCGCGAGCGCACCAGGGTGACCTCGGTCGCCAGATGGCAGCGTGAGCGGGACAACTCCTCGAAAGGTAGGTGGACCCACCGGCTGATACCTAGCATATCGAGCTGGGTGGGAAGACCCCATGGGGAAGTTCACTTCCACCTGACATAATTCCTGTCAGGCCATGGCTGTTTCCGACAGTACCTCCACAGGTTCGGGCACGCGGAGGTCCCAGTCTGCCCGGACTGCCCAGGTGTAGACGAAACTGCCGAACACATACTGTTCGTATGTCATCGGTTCGACGTCGAAAGAAGAGCAATGCTTGACGTCTGTGGCTGGGACACAACCCCTGATACCCTTTTTCAGCGGATGTGTCAATCGGTGGAGAAGTGGAACGCAGTCTCGGCTGCTACCATCCAGATTGCCAGTAGGCTACAGGTAATCTGGCGAACCGAGCAACAGACGACGGGCACGGCTAACTAGTGATTGGTTAGCTGGAGCGAAAAAGGCCAAGCGCAAAAAAGGGAGTGAATGGTCTGTTCATGCCGAGGCAGGTTTGGCGCAGCGAATGGCAACCGCGTAAGGGGTAAACCCAGCCACCCCGAAGCAAGACAGAAGAGTGAGTGTATAGGCGTATAAGTGGACTGCCTTATGCCAAAACAGGAGGGTCGTAGCGTAGTATGTTGGGAGTTAGCTATCGATACCTCATGGCGTGGCAGAGGAGTGAAAGGGTGAGCATCCAAGTCAGTCTTACACGGCATGTTAAGGGTGAGCACAAAAGTCAGCCTCACATGGTATGGTAGAGGCTAGCACAAAAGTCAGCCTAGCAAGGAATGAAAAAGGTGAGCACACAAGTCAGCCTCGCATGGTATGTCAGAAGTGGGGCCTAAGAAAAATGTCCCACATGGGATGCCAGGGGGAGTGCCAAAGGTACAATAGAGTGGCACGATTGAGAGTGAATCAGGTGATAGGGTGAGCACCCAAGTCAGCCCCACATGGTATGGGTGGGGCGAGCACAAAAGTAAGCCTAGCAAGGAATGAGTAAGGTGAGCACACAAGTCAGCCTCGCAAGGAACGAAAAAGGTGAGCACAAAAGTCAGCCTCATGTGGGAGTGTTTGAGAGTGAATCAAAGTGCGATTGAGAGAGCACCCAAGTAAGCCTCATACAGGACGTATGAATGCGTGAGTGAGAGTGAATGAGTACATTTAGTACAGCTATCCCCCCAGAAGTAATACCGAGAGGTAGTTCCTGGGAGGAATGATGGCGGAGCCAAATGGAGTTTAGTCGGTATTAATGGCTGGTCACCATTCGAGCCCGACACGCCCCTAGTGCACCCCGTGTAGTAGATTAGACCCTACCAATAGCACGTTTACTGGGCTAGGACGTAAAGGTCTTCTCCATTGAGAAAAAAAAACACACAGACATTTGCCGAACTCGACGAACTGAATCGAACGGTATATGTCACTCGACCCTCAGGGTCTCCGTTAAAAAGTCGGTTTTCAGAGCAATTGCAATACCTTTCTATTGAGAAAGGCAAAACGGTATAAAATCGGCAAAGTTCCAAAAAGTCGATTTTTATAAAAAAAATGTTATCGTGATAACATAAAATATCGACGTTACATGTATTTTAAAGATGTTTGGCATCAAAAATACGAATTCGATTTCTGAAATTTCATGGGGTCCCCCCTTTGAGTTCCGGCTTATATGGGAATTTCATATGTGACCGGACGGTTCAGTCTATATTTCCTGAACCATACAAGCGATCTGTGCGAAATTTTGCATCTGTGGGGACATTATAGCTATCATTTGGGACTAAGTTTGTGAAAATCGGCCCAACCATTTCCGAGAAACTTATATGAGTGCAAACTCAGCAATAGTTTTGAAAGATGGCCGCTTTTCCCGGGCACTTCCTGAACCGTCTATGGTGGTCAATGTAGTCAACGAAAGTTTGTTTGGCCGTCGGTGACCTAGAACAGCAAATTTAAGTTGTTTGAGAGACATTTTAGCGAAATTTTTACCTTTTTTGCTTTCATCGGAGTATTGGTTTGAATCACAATCTGCTATGTGATCGCACGCCACAACCTGTAACTCCGGAATCGGAAGTCGGTTGGAGATAAAATTTAATAGCCATTTACGGGGACGCAACATCTTTCATTTGAGACTAAGTTTGGTTGATTCAGTCTAGCCATCTCCGAGAAACCGATGTGACTATTATTCTGAATTTGGATACTTCCGCCGGGGCTTCCGGAACCGATGATGGTGGCCAATGTGACCAAAAAGACTTTGAATGGCTGTTAATGACCTAGTACTACAAATCGAAGCAGTTGTGGTCATTTTGGAAAAATTTTCACCATTATACATTCATTGCAGAATTTATTAAAATCGACATTTTCTGCGTGATTGTACTCATCACCCTGTAATTCCGGAACCGGCAGTCGGATCCATTAGAAATTCAATAGCAGCCTATGGGAACGTTGCCCCTTTCCTTTGGGACTAAGTTTGTGAAAATCGGTTCAGCCATCTCTGAGAAAAGTGAGTGAGATTGTGTTCGCTAGACCTGTGCGCCGCGCGCCACGCCGCCGCCGGTAAATTTCAACAAACGCCGACGCCGAAAGGTAGACCGGCGGCGCGCCGCCGACGCTTTCTTCTCACGCCGACAACTCGCGAACTCGAAAATCATTAGCTCATAATTTTATCCACAAATCTATGAACATTGTCTATGGTCCGAATATACGACGTTAACTGATTCATGTTTTATCACATATTGATCTTTATTTGGTATTAGTGGTTGTGAATTAGATCACTAAGTTAACAAAGTCTTGATATTTTCTCGAAAATCATTACACTCGGAATATAATTCATGGATCCATTCTTGCTTTGTCAACTGCTTATGATTGCGAGCATATAAGTTTCAATTCACCGTTCGTGAAATGGTCCACAAATTCAAAAAAAAACATCCACTTTCAAGATATAGTTGATTCCTTATATGTTAGACACGATTCACCAGTCGAGCTCGTGAAATTGTTCATGATATAGTTCATAAAGTAATAAATCTTTCACATAATCTTAATATACTTACATAAACAATTACAAAGAATTCAGACTATTATTCATGGATTATTCGCTCTACTCTTTGGTTTTGAAATTTCTATGTGAGCTATTGTGTACAACTGCTAGCACCCAGTCTCATAGACGCGAGTATTACAAGGAAACTACTAGGACCTGTAACCAGGGTTGCCACTATTTTTCAAAGAAAATCTGGCAGTTCAATTAAAAATATCTGGCAAAATCTGGCACTTGACAGCGACCTCATAGTCATCGAAATTTGGCATATATTTTAGTTTTCGTAGAATGTGCATCAATCGATTTTTGTAAAATTTGGGACATGTTTACCCAAATTTCCAAAATGTGTATGTAGCCGCTTCCAAAACTTGAAAATCTGACAGAATGAGAGATTTGTCTTTTTGTCTGGAAGCTGCCAAAACCTCTGACTGTGCCAGATAAATCTGGCATAATGGCATCCCTGCTTGTAACCCTGTTATTCTTTTGTTAAGATTCAGTGTAATTTTCGAAATTAAATGAAACTGCGCTAAGCACCAAAAATACATTACCTAGCCACAATTCATGTCCGTGAAATAATTAAGAAAACTATAAGACACGTGACTCTGTGTAAAAAATCTGACGGTAAGCTCAAGATCAAAATATCACGATAACACGACGAGAATTTACGAAAATCGTTGCACAATCGCTCAATTCTTTACTTTTTCAGTCAATAAAGCTAATATAAATCAATGTATCATCAAGTTATGAACTAGAATCATAAAAATATTAAACATATTCAGGTACAACCACCTACTAAACATTTGAGTATAATGGAATCTTTTTTTTTGCGTGAACTAGTTTTGTAAAAACACAAAAATTATTTTCAATACGAGGTTTATTTATCATTGATTGAATCGTGACCTATTTTGAAATTTTTTCTTGAAGAATAGTTGGGCAGAGTGATCTTGACTTTTAGCGACGTTGGTGCACTCATGTGGCGATGCAGAGGGTAAGATTTCTGGTCGCATAAATTATTAATCGTGTCATCTAGCCCCACTCAAGAAAGATTTTCAGTGGCTGTTGCATCAGCCCGGTATCACAGACAAAGAGGACGTAAAACGAGATGAATTTTCATCACTCGTAGGTAAAACGGTGGATTTAAATTACAAAAATGCGCAATATCAGCGAGCGTGGCGTTAGTGAAAAGATTTTGACACAGAGCTAAATGTGTTACTTAGTTTCAGCACCCATCCGAAAACGTTACCGTCTTTTTAATCTCATGCAAACAAAAAAATGGGCTGAAAATGTGAAATTCATTCTTGTCGAAGTGAGCAAGGCGGGAGTGGTTCACAACCATTTCTTAAGTTACAACACGATGCCGATCTGTGAGTAAGCACATAATAGGATGTTAGTAAATTAATTGATTCGGTGTATCGAATCTGAATAGATGTATGCAATGGATTAGAATTTGAAGATCCCCGGAACTGCTGGAGAAATTGGCGGTGTGCAGGTGCAATGAAAACTAGAGATACGCTCAGACCATTTTCAATCAGACTTGTTTAATGATCAGCTTCAACCCAACAGGAGCTGAAACATCAAGTTGTGGTATTATTATGAATGATAATAACTGTATATTTAGGTTTCGTCAGGGTGCAGATCTGTATGATTCCAGCACATCGAGCATACTTTGCATTCAAGATATAAGCAAATCTTACGTTGAAAGAAAATGAAAAAGTTCAGCCGAAATTGAACTGGAAATCTGGCTTGTTCCAGTTCGTACACGGGATCCAGTGGCACAACCGATTCTAACTAGAATCGGATGTGTCACTGTAGCAGGAATACGAACTGGAACCAGCCAGGATTCCGGTTCATTTCCGGCTGAGCTTAACTGGGATGTGTCTACCTTGAAAGGTGTCCTTACACGATAATTAAAAGTGATATTTCTGCGCAGTAATGCCATTAATAACGCCTCCTGTTAGGGTACCTGGTATCTGCGGGAGCGACGGTAAAGAAGACTAAATTGAAACAAAAAACAATGAAACGACAACAAGAATTAATTTCCTCAAACAAAACAAAAACTGTTTTACCGTTGCTTAATTTCCCAAATATAGAACAATAAATAATTATTATGGGTCATTGAAATACAGCCGTTACTCAGCATTCTTCAAATTTGTCAATTGCAATCATTATTTCATGCGAAGTCGTAGTATGCGACATCGACAATTTTTCTATTTCGTTCTTCAAATTTTACTACTGTAAAAATAGTTCCACCTTTCATTTATTATCTTGCATTTCGTAAGCAGGGTGGGCACTATTAGAGCATCAGTTAAAAAAAATTGATGTGGTTGCGGGAATTACATTTTGTGCAATGTGTTCAACAGATGTCGCTAGTACATTGTGGGCGATGATTTTTTTAGAATTTTCTTCAAGCGGTAACGTCTGTTTGTATGTGCCTCATACAATAGAATCCGAAAATTTGGGAAAGGAATTGTACTGCCAAGATTTTTTTTAGTTACATAGGTGTCAATATTTGTTACGCCGACACAAGCCGGCGCGCCGCCGCCGATAGGGTCCAACGGCGTGACGCCGCCAACGCCACCGCCGCCGGCCAAATATGTCGCTTACGCCGCCGCCGATTAAAAATGCATCGGCGCACACCTCTATTCGCGTACACACACAGACGCACATACACACATACATACACACACAGACATTTGCCGAACTCGACGAACTGAATCGAATGGTATATGTCAATCGGCCCTCCGGGCCTCCGTTAAAAAGTCGGTTTTCAAAGCAATTGCAATACCTTTCTATTGAGAAAGGCAAACACAATAGTTCTTAAATAGGAAATAAAACCAAGTCTAGAAATATTCACTGTTGATTTTCTTTGAATGGTATCACTGCTAGTATCGCCCTTTTCAAGAAAAAGCGTTGATTTCTTAATTCCCAGTCGCTTTGGAAATTTGAGTAAAGTATAAACTTCAAATCGATTCAAAAAATTTTTCGATTTTTTTGGCTCAGTGCAATATATAACCTCTTTAGGAAAATTCAGTTTTCCCACCACAATTTAGATATTTTATTAACAGAGCATTAGCAATAATTCGTTTGTATGTCTATTTTTTTGGGTCATTTTTTCGCTTTCCCATTGATTTGGTTTGAGATTTCTAGCACTGATGTTGTCCTATGCTGATTTGAGCGATTCTCTGAGTCCTGCCACTATCCCTTGTAGTATGTGTTATCAAAAACATCGCGAAGCATCAAGTTCTAAATGTTCTCAAACGACATAATATCCGAAGAGAATGATAAAAGTTATAAGAAATGTCTCATCACACTGTTAGGTGGATTAAAACCGTTTTTTTGGTGAAATTACTTTAAGAATTAAAGGTGGTTTACTACGTAAATGCGAATATCATCCATTTCATTTTCATATCTCAAAAACATTAAAAATATGCAACTTCATTTCTTATTACATTTTTATTCCACATTTTTCAATTAACTGAAGGGTTGCTAAAATAAGTTTTCCTATTACTGCAGTAGAACATTTTTTTAATGTACAATGTTTGCCTTAAAATGCACGGAATTTTATTAATAGAAAATGCAAAAGTTGATTTTTTCATAAACATTACTGTTTACGCCGGGATGTGGCCGATACTCAAGCCCGAGAAAAGCAGTGAAACACAGGGCGGACGAACAGCACCCGAAACGAAATAAACTTGGCTGGCCCCGCACAGGCCAGCAAAAGGACGTTCTTTTCCGTCTTCTTCGGACCTTTCCAGTCCACACAACACCAGAAAGTCCTACTGTAATCATAACATTTATTTACATTATTTACACTGATAGTTATATTCAAATTCCACTGCTCCGAAATTTCTCTAAGTCCCGGTCTGTGCGGAAGCGGTACACGGCGAGCGCGACGCACAGTCAGTTATACTGGACTGTGTTATTCGGCGATAAACTTTGTACTACCCGTCCGGTCCCACAGGAATGGTATGGGCTGACGGGTAAAAAATGATGATCGCCCCGAGTGTGTGCGATCCTCTTCAGTCGGTGCTGCTACGGCAATGAATTTGCGTAGAAACCACCGGACTGCAAAAGTCATTGTTGGACCGATCAGCCGCAATCAGCTGGGCAACAATGATATTAGTTGCCTTCGGTTTGCGTGTGCGCCACCTGACCGAAATAGGAGAAGAAATTCATCTGTGCCACGGGTGGGAAATTATTCAATTTGGCACACTGTCAGCTGGTGTCGATTTTAGCAGTCAATATAATTTTCCGATACTATGTTCACTTCGGCGTGAACAATTACATTCTGAGGAGTCTCTTAAAGTTAAATTTCGTGTGAATAAGAATAACATTTTATTATATATGGTTACACAAATATACAATTTTTCAACACTATTTTTAATAATATAAAGATTTTACCGCATTACCGCGTGGTACGGTGCAGTAAATAAAGTGCGGTTGCGGTAAGCGATGCGGTTTTATTATTTTTTGCGGTTGCGGTGCGGACATCCGCCAATGAACACTTTTCTGTAGTCATAAAATCTATTTTTGTAAGTAAAACAAAAAAATAACGAAATAACAGCTCTTAAATTGCAAATTAATTGAGTTTTCATAAGTATACGAATATGAAATTGTGCCATTTTCACACAAGCTTATGATTTTTTATGTGTAGTGTACGAAAACTTGCACACTTTAGATTACATATGATAAGAAAATGATGAATGATGATTCTACTACCACATTTACAAAACAATTCCTATAGTAAATAGTGCAAACATTTATGAAACAATATGAAACATATGCACTAGGGTGGGGCAAAATGATCGTTTTTTCAGCACAGCACTTTTTTGGTTCCATCTGGTGTCCAAAACAACTGTGCAAAATTTGGGGTCGATTGGTTTTGACCCGGAGTAGCGCATTGTGTTTGAAATTAGTATTATTATTCAAAAGCCGTAGCTCAATTTCATGGGTGTAGGTAGTTTAGCAATAGGACGTAGTGAGGGGAGAGGAGCAAGGCTTTTATACGTGGAAATTTGAACTGAAATAGCTAAAATATTTTCGAGTTGAAATGTTCAGATGAATTATTTTAAAGCATTTACACAATCCACCAGAACCCCAGTTCAACAGCAACTTTTACTTCAGGTGATCGAGCAGCATCGAAAAAAGCATCCTATCGAATAGTGCGCATTAAACTGAAATATAATCAATGCAGTCATCTGACATATCAACTCGACATCAGTTGATTCAGTCTGCAACTTTACTTCCATTGATACAAGTTAATGCAGAGAGATACAGTATGTTTCATTTCATCGTTACTATTATGCATAGGACATTGTGCAGATATTTTGAAATAATTCTGAACATTTCAAACCGACAAGATTTCAGTTATATCAGTTCGAAGCCACCCCCCCCCCCCTCCCTCTCCCCTCACTACGGCCTATTGCGAAACTACCTACGCCCATGAAATTGAGCTAAGGCTTTTGAATTATTCATCCAAACATACCAATGTGGTCAATCTAAAATATATGATGTTATTTTGGTATGCTATATGAAATATCATTTGTACAGCCGCAGCTTTGGCAAAAAAAAAAATAATTTTTGGCATTATTTTCGATCTATCAAACTATGAACAGCTATAACTTGTATTAGAAACATTCTAACATCATGCATCCTTTGGCAAAGTTGTTCATCATATCCTGGACTTCGGCATAGTTGTTCATCATATCCTGGAAAATTTCAAACGAAATGCGCTACGCCGGGTCAGAACCAATCGACCCCAAATTTTACACAGTTGTTTGGGACCCTAAATGGAACCAAAAAAGTACTGTGCTCGATTAATGAGGTTATGATTACGTTTTGCCTTTCTCATATAAAGAAAGGCTATGCAATCGATTTTCCAACCGAGGCCCGGAGGGCCGAGTGTCATATCCCATTCAATTGAGTTCGTCTAGATCCAAAAATGTGTGCATGTATGTGTGTATGTATGTGTGTGTGTCAAACAATGTCACTCAATTTTCTCAGAGACGGCTGAACCGATTTGCACAAACTCAGTTCAAATGAGCGCACCCATAAGACGCCATTGGATTTTTAGTTGATCGGATTTCAGGTTCCGGAGTTACGGGTTGAAGAGTGTGGCCACACAGCAAATTCCCATATAAACTGGTAACCCTATTGTGTCCGAATGATGTAATACATATTCAAATACGTTCAACATTACTTGAATTTGCGAGTCTAGATCACTAATGACCAATTAAAGTAGTTTTGACCACATTGTTCACCTATGATGGATCTTGATGCCCCCTGTGAACTCGCCAAGTTCCCGTGCTAACGTTACACCTATTTTCCAGCAAACTCTCAACCGATGTTTACAAACTTGATTTCAAATGAAAGATATAATACTCCCATTGACTGCTATTGAATTTCATTCAGTTCTGCTTCCGGAGTTACAGGTTGGTTATTGCGGTCTCATAGGAATTTCTCATCTAAACCGGTACAATCGTAATACCTCTGTTCAATACTCACCTTTAATCCGCAACTTGAACCTGAAACGAAAATGAAATTTAATGTTTTGTAAATACTTGTATATACTTACCTAGATTTAAGAATAAGTGAACTAATCAAAGAAGTTTATAAACAAAATGCAATGTACAATACTTACCATACGATTCGCACAATCAGCCCACTGTGCAAACTCTAAGCAGAAATGGATTCTGCATACCATAACGTAGCTGTCAAACAGCCGCAGCATAAACACACATAGAAAAATGTACACAAAAAACATACAATAAAAAGAGATAGTTAAACGCAATCAGTGGTGTCGGCCATACAAATCCTACGAGTTCTCTTTATTTCGCGAAATCCTAAGTCCCGTAAATCGATCAAGTCGCTCGCGGTCTCAAAGTGGAAGTGCAGTGTACACAGGAGAAAGAAAGTTCTGATCCAGTAGGTGAAAATAGGAGCAAAAGTGTTTCGGAAAGATCCAGAAAGTAAGAAGAGTGGTGAAGTGGGTGAACATATATTTGGTCCTTCGAGCCGGATCTTTAAGAAAAAGTGCCCGCGAGTGAACATAAAACTGCCCAGAATAGGCAAAAAAGTAAACGAAAGCTGCCTAGAAGAGGCAAAAAGTGAACATAAAATTGTCCAGAATAGGCAAAAGTGATCGTAAAATGTTCAGAATAGGCGAAAAAATCGCGAAGAACGGCCCCGCTGAAGATGGGTAAAGCAAGAAAAAAGTGCGCGAAAAGTGATTTTCAGTAGCGCCCCCAAGCGGCAAACTAGCCATTTTACGCGGTAGTGCGAACAAAACCGCATAGTGAGCCCTCCAAGAATCCACCATCGCAGAATAATTCCATCTTCATAACGTGCAGTGCGTGCGAGAAACAGCCAGCTGACGATAGTATGCTTTTTGCTCGGTATACTGCATGAACGGTGCGCGCCGTGCTGGAACGTAAAGATTTCTGAAGATAGATTTTCAAAAAAGTTTTAAAGTTTCGCGGATAAATTTTTATTTGGCAAATTGACTGCTCGGGTGCATTTTGCATTCTTGGAGGAAAATTGCGTGAGTGAACGGGAATACGGCGCTACCGAACAAGAAAATGGCCGACGAGAGGAAATTCGGTGAGTTGGAGCAGACGAAGCAGAATATTGTGGATTCAATGGCTTTGTTGGAGTACTATGCGAAGGAGTTCGACAAGGACAGTAAGTTTACGGGCCAAGTAGAAGCGTGGGCGGAAAAGTTGGAGAAATTCTACGATGAGTTTCACCGGACGGTGGTGAAATTGGAGATGTTTTCCACCGATAAGGAGCCAATCGACCTGAAAAAGCAACGGCAGTCGTTCCACGGTCGCTATTATGCTCTCCGGTCCTTCTACTTGGCCAAACTGGCGAAGAAAACACGTTCTCCCCCTTCTGCCAACCCCGCACCATCGAGACCATTGAACATCAGGCTTCCGGAGCTGAGGAATTCCACGGGGAAGTGGCCGACCATAAAAATCCACCATCTCCGATTTTAACAAAAATTTGCAGCTATGTTTGGTTTATGAGTCTCCATGACTTCCACAGGTTATTAGACCATTTTGACTCAAGAGCTTTTTTTAAAAAGGGCGTATGTGTTTTTGCATGCACAATGAACAAACAATAATAATACGAAAACCATTATTTGTTCAGCAAAACTATTCGAGAATGAGTTGGAGGGCATTAATGAATGTAAAATGAATCTTTGTAAAAAATATGCACTGAAAAAAAAATTGTGCCGATTTTCAAAAAAATTATAATTTATATTAAAAATTGGAATTAAAAAACCCATTTTTTTAATTTTTTATTTTTTGCCAGCGAAAACCTAAATAAAAAAGAAATATTTTAAGTCTAATTTTATGATGGAGAAGTTATCAATTAAAAAGTTTTTCTAACAACAAATTTGTACATGTTTTTCAATTCTATACTCTGTTACAGACAAAAATATATTTTTTTATAGAATGTGATTCCCAATGTCATTTCCAATCAAAATGCTCTTTACAAAAATTTTCGAAAATGTAGTCGTTTTCAAGATATTTTAAATTTTGTTTAGACAAAAAGTAATAATTCGTTAAATTACGCCCTTTTCATAAGTTATTCGCGTTTCTCCATCAACAATCGTACGATTTTCATAATAGTCATGATAAGTTCTACAGCTTACCTTTTGACACCAAAATGATAAGAGGATAATGTTGCAAGTTATAGGTCCGATTTATAAAATCACTATCGGTCATTTTTTATACTAAAATTTATTTCTTCCTATTATATACAATTCCTATCTTCTATATACACCTTAACACTTTGTTCGTTTATATATGCTAAAAATATTTGGTGTTTCGTCATTCGAAAACAGTTTCGCGGCAATTTTATTTTCTGAAATAGGAACAAAAGAGTGATATTTCTGTGTACCTGGAAATGAGGTGTGCGCCGATGCATTTTTAATCGGCGGCGGCGTAAGCGACATATTTAGCCGGCGGCGGCGGCGTTGGCGGCGTCACGCCGTTGGACCCTATCGGCGGCGGCGCGCCGGCGTGTGTCGGCGTAACAAATATTGACAAATAACCTATGTAACTAAAAAAAATCTTGGCAGTACAATTCCTTTCCCAAATTTTCGGGTTCTATTGTATGAGGCACATACAAACAGACGTTACAGCTTGAAGAAAATTCTAAAAAAATCATCGCCCACAATGTACTAGCGACATCTGTTGAACACATTGCACAAAATGTAATCCTCGCAACCACATCAATTTTTTTTTTAACTGATGCTCTAATAGTGCCCACCCTGCTTGCGAAATGCAAGATAATAAATGAAAGGTGGAACTATTTTTGCAGTAGTAAAATTTGAAGAACGAAATAGAAAAATTATCGATGTCGCATACTACGACTTCGCATGAAATAATGATTGCAATTGACAAATTTGAAGAATGCAGAGTAACGACTGTATTTCAATGACCCATAATAATTATTTATTGTTCTATATTTGGGAAATTAAGCAACGGTAAAACAGTTTTTGTTTTGTTTGAGGAAATTAATTCTTGTTGTCGTTTCATTGTTTTTTGCTTCAATTTAGTCTTCTTTACCGTCGCTCCCGCAGATACCAGGTACCCTAACAGGAGGCGTTATTAATGGCATTACTGCGCAGAAATATCACTTTTAATTACCGTGTAAGGACACCTTTCAAGGTAGATACATCCCAGTTAAGCTCAGCCGGAAATGAACCGGAATCCTGGCTGGTTCCAGTTCGTATTCCTGCTACAGTGACACATCCGATTCTAGTTAGAATCGGTTGTGCCACTGGATCCCGTGTACGAACTGGAACAAGCCAGATTTCCAGTTCAATTTCGGCTGAACTTTGCTGGGATTACTACATTTTACAGGCTGGCGTTTACTTTTACTTCTTGTAAGTACCAAATGTCCGCGATGATAAGGCATATTCGATTCCATGGCACTACATTTTCTTTCAACGTAAGATTTGCTTATATCTTGAATGCAAAGTATGCTCGATGTGCTGGAATCATACAGATCTGCACCCTGACGAAACCTAAATATACAGTTATTATCATTCATAATAATTCCACGACTTGATGTTTCAGCTCCTGTTGGGTTGAAGCTGATCATTAAACAAGTCTGATTGAAAATGGTCTGAGCGTATCTCTAGTTTTCGTTGCACCTGCACACCGCCAATTTCTCCAGCAGTTCCGGGGATCTTCAAATTCTAATCCATTGCATACATCTATTCAGATTCGATACACCGAATCAATTAATTTACTAACATCCTATTATGTGCTTACTCACAGATCGGCATCGTGTTGTAACTTAAGAAATGGTTGTGAACCACTCCCGCCTTGCTCACTTTGACAAGAATGAGTTTCACATTTTCAGCCCATTTTTTGAAGTAGAATACTTCTAACGTTTCAATATGGGGTCCCGTTTCAAAAATTTCAGTTGAGAAATTTTCCCAGGTTTGAAATGCGAATATCTTCCGTTCTACTGGACGGAATCGCAATATTTTTGCACTATCTGATCGGAAATTTGTGCACGTATTTCATATTAAATTTCGGAATTAGTGCGACTACTATAAATAAACCAAAATAAGGATTTTTAGAAAATCCTTCGGAAACAGCGAGGAAAATGCGCTATTTGCCAGCATATCCCACGCAGAGCCGTCAAAAAGGAGCATGTATGCGTTTCATTACATACGGGAATGTTATATATACAGGTCACGCGAGCTTGTTTTGTATCAGTGGGTGCTCGCTTACCGCACGAGCAACATGCTCGTCCGGACGGTACAATGAGCGGTATCATGTTTGCATTCTCGTACCAAGCGTCATCGCAAGGTTCTTCGTGATAAAATCCAGGGAATCACCAAATCCCCCATTCGGCGTCTGGCACGTCGTGGTGGTGTAAAATGCATCTCCGATTTAATCTACGAATGCTGATGGTGTGCAGGAAAATGTCATCCGAGATGCCGTGACCTACACTGAACACGCCAAGTGCAAAACCGCAATGAATGTCGTCTATACTCTCAAGCGGCAGGGACGCACTTTGTATGGATTTGGAAGTTAAAAAGGTAGAACTCACTTGTATCATTATAAAAAAGATGGGTGGGTAATGTCAGAGACATAACCGGAGTGAAGTAGAATACACTTTAGACCGGTAAATTCTGCTCTTTAGCACATTCATAGTTTATTTGGAGTATTTTTGGAATTATCAAGTTAACAATTTGCAACATTCTTTGAAAATATTGTTGAACTTTTATGAATGAAGGCACGAAAACGAGCGTTTTACCGTCGTCCTACTACCAGCATCAGAGAAGTAGCAGATCAGCATTTTTCGCTACATGGCCTGTACCAAACAAACCGTTCGTAAGTCCACCGGAGGAAAGGCTCCCCGCAAGCAGTTGGCAACAGCCTCCTGGCAACCCTATACCATCATATGGAGTTTTACAGCGACCTACATATATGGGGCGTTATAGCTATAAAGCCCCAAACAAAGAATTATGTCCGGCACTATGCTCGACATTCAAGCATTCCACACGACGTTTTGCATCTCGTGGGATGGTTTAATGTCATATCATTCAGAAAATCGACATTTTGTAACTAAATACAGCTTCTAATCATTCGATTCAAAATCAATGTTTTGCCTTTCATGGCAGTGATGCTGGTTGTACAGAGACGTTGTCCTTGGCAGGGGCTGGTTGGCAACGAATGCCGTGTAAAAGTGCCCCAGTCACGGTTGGCGTTAAGAAGCCTCATCGCTACCGAACTGAAACTGTCGCCCTGCGAAACATTTACAGCTATCAAAAATCGAGCGGGCCTAAATTGTGACCCAAAATAAACCACAAACCAACAAGTTGTTTTCAGGACCAGCCAATTATAAAACATTATTATTATAAATGAAATTTTCCATTGCCTTACAACCTCCCTCCCCCTTTCCAACCGGCTTGAATAACTATCAATCTTGATGATGCTGTGCGGCGGGGGCACAGGCAGTTTCCATTATAGTGGAAAATTTAGGTCTGCGCGTTTTTCCCAAAAGTTTTTTAGCTGTGCTGTTTTCAAGGAAGTTGTAGTTGAATTCAAAATAAAACAGTTTATTTCTATTGTCAGAGGTGGACCTTCCAACGAAAACTAGTCTGGCTCGCTTGGAATCGAATTGTATGGACCAACCACTGCTTTCACAAAATCTGTTATTTTCAGTAATTGTACATTCTACACAACTAGTCACAACTATTTCCAATCAGCGCAAAAATCGAAGGTTTTCATTCAGTACAATAGCAGATTTTCACTTTTAGAAAAACATGTAACATTCTGGCCGAAAATTTTGAAACGGAGCACCTATATCGAAACGTTAGAAAACGTTCGATTTTTGTAAATTGAATCATTACACTAACCTGTCTACAAATCACACAAATAACTTTATTATTTTGTGCCATTCAACTTGAAAGCGACGATATTGTTCACAAGTGGCTCACTTACCATCCAACGCTTTTGGCAAGCCACTTTCTGACGCTTGTAATAACAAAACTTCAATTCGATTCTTTGTCGATAAATTGATGGCCCTGAAAAGGGCCTTTTGTTTGGGCAGTGTTCGGAATTTACTTGGAGCTGGTGTATATGGTAACAGTTTTGGTGCCATCTGAGACGGCGTGATTGGCCAACTCTTCTGACAGCAGCAAACGGACGGCGGATTGAATTTCGCGCGAGATGCTGCAAACGAACTGCTGCATGCCGATGCTGGAAACAAACTGAGCGTGAGCAACAGCATGCTGAGTTTTTATACCTGACTACAGCACAACATAAGCTCGTCCTTTTTTGTGTTGTCTTCCATATATGTTCTTCGTAGCTCCACCCTTTCGTTGGTCGACCACATATTTTTGATAAAGAATAAAATTGAAATTGTGTTTCCAATACGGAGGTTATCGAACACTCAGGGTAAAAAGAGTAATGTAATACGGCACCTTGGTAAAATGTTTGAGAATTGAAACCTTTTTTGAATGCGCCTAGTAAACACGAAACTGTAAACAAACACACAAATGATAACTTTTTATTTTGTGTCATTCTACGTGAAATCGACGATATTGTTCACAAGTAGCTCACTTGCCATCGAACGCTCTTGGCAAGCTACTTCGGATGCTTGTAATAACAAAATTTCAATTCGATTCTTTGTTGATAAATGGCCCGTACCAAACAGACCGCTCGTAAGTCCACCGGAGGAAAGCCTCCCCGCAAGCAGTAAGCAACGAAGGCCGTGTAAAAGTGCCCCAGTCACGGTTGGCGTTAGGAAGCCTCATCACTACTGAACAGAAACTGTCGCCCTGCGAGAAATTCACAGCTATCAGCAATCGAGCAGGCCTAAATTGTGACCCAAAATAAACCACAAACCAACAAGTTCTTTTCAGGACCAGCCATTCCAGTAAAATAGAAATGAAATTTTCGTTTTCCATTGCCTTACAACCTCTTTCCTCCCGGCTTCAATTACTATCAATCATGATGGTGCTGTGCGGCGGGGGCACAGGCAGTTTCTATTATAGTGGAAAATTTAGGTTTGCGTGTTTTTCCCAAAAGTTTTTTAGCTGTGCTATTTTCAACGAAGTTGTAGTTGAATTCAAAATAAAACAGTTTATTTCTATTGTCAGAGGTGGACCTTCCAACGAAAACTAGTCTGGCTCGCTTGGAATCGAATTGTACGGACCAACCACTCCTTTCACAAAATCCGTTATTTTGAGTAATTGTACATTCTACAGAATTAGTCACAACTATTTCCAATCAGCGCAAAAATCGAAGGTTTTCATTCAATACAACAGAAGATTTTCACGTTTGAAAAAACAGGCAGCATTCTGGCCAAAAATTTTGAAACGGAGCACCTATATCGAAACGTTAGAAAACGTTCGATTTTTGTAAATTGAATCATTACACTAACCTGTCTACAAATCACACAAATAACTTTATTTTGTGCCATTCTACTTGAAAGCGACGATATTGTTCACAAGTGGCTCACTTACCATCCAACGCTCTTGGCAAGCCACTTTCTGACGCTTGTAATAACAAAACTTCAATTCGATTCTTTGTCGATAAATTGATGGCCCTGAAAAGGGCCTTTTGTTTGGGCAGTGTTCGGAATTTACTTGGAGCTGGTGTATATGGTAACAGTTTTGGTGCCATCTGAGACGGCGTGCTTGGCCAACTCTTCTGACAGCAGCAAACGGACGGCGGTTTGAATTTTGCGGGAGATGCTGCAAACAAACTGCTGCATGCCGATGCTGGAAAAGAACTGAGCGTGAGCAACAGCATGCTGAGTTTTTATACCCGACTACAGCACAATGTAAGCTCGTCCTTTTTTGTGTTGTCCTCAATATGTGTTCTTCGTAGCTCCACCATTCGTTGGTCGACCACATATTTTTGATAAAGAACAAAATTGAAATTGTGTTTCCAATACGGAGATTATCGAACACTCAGGGTAAAGAGAGTAATGTAATACGGCACCTTGGTAAAATGTTTGAGAATTGAAACCTTTTTTGAATGCGCCTAGTAAAAATGTTTTCCATTTCACTCCAGTTTGTTTCTGACCATATTTGCAATTTGCGTACTGAAATAAATCATAATTTAGGGTTTAACCCAAATTGCTCTCTAGGGAGAAACAGTCCATGAAACAGAAAATGCAAACTTATTCTTTGAAATGATTTTGGTGGCCCTGAAAAGGGCCTTTTTTATAATGATACAAGTGAGTTCTACCTTTTTAACTTCCAAATCCATACAAAGTGCGTCCCTGCCGCTTGAGAGTATAGACGACATTCATTGCGGTTTTGCACTTGGCGTGTTCAGTGTAGGTCACGGCATCTCGGATGACATTTTCCTGCACACCATCAGCATTCGTAGATTAAATCGGAGATGCATTTTACACCACCACGACGAGCCAGACGCCGAATGGCGAATTTGGTGATTCCCTGGATTTTATCACGAAGAACCTTGCGATGACGCTTGGTACGGGAATGCAAACATGATACCGCTCATTGTACCGTCCGGACGAGCATGTTGCTCGTGCGGTAAGCGAGCACCCACTGATACAAAACAAGCTCGCGTGACCTGTATATATAACATTCCCGTATGTAATGAAACGCATACATGCTCCTTTTTGACGGCTCTGCGTGGGATATGCTGGCAAATAGCGCATTTTCCTCGCTGTTTCCGAAGGATTTTCTAAAAATACTTATTTTGGTTTATTTATAGAGGTCGCACTAATTCCGAAATTTAATATGAAATACGTGCACAAATTTCCGATCAGATAGTGCAAAAATATTGCGATTCCGTCTAGTAGAACGGAAGATATTCGCATTTCAAACCTGGGAAAATTTCTCAACTGAAATTTTTGAAACGGGACCCCATATTGAAACGTTAGAAGTATTCTACTTCAAAAAATGGGCTGAAAATGTGAAACTCATTCTTGTCGAAGTGAGCAAGGCGGGAGTGGTTCACAACCATTTCTTAAGTTACAACACGATGCCGATCTGTGAGTAAGCACATAATAGGATGTTAGTAAATTAATTGATTCGGTGTATCGAATCTGAATAGATGTATGCAATGGATTAGAATTTGAAGATCCCCGGAACTGCTGGAGAAATTGGCGGTGTGCAGGTGCAACGAAAACTAGAGATACGCTCAGACCATTTTCAATCAGACTTGTTTAATGATCAGCTTCAACCCAACAGGAGCTGAAACATCAAGTCGTGGAATTATTATGAATGATAATAACTGTAGATTTAGGTTTCGTCAGGGTGCAGATCTGTATGATTCCAGCACATCGAGCATACTTTTCATTCAAGATATAAGCAAATCTTACGTTGAAAGAAAATGTAGTGCCATGGAATCGAATATGCCTTATCATCGCGGACATTTGGTACTTACAAGAAGTAAAAGTAAACGCCAGCCTGTAAAATGAAGTAATCCCAGCAAAGTTCAGCCGAAATTGAACTGGAAATCTGGCTTGTTCCAGTTCGTACACGGGATCCAGTGGCACAACCGATTCTAACTAGAATCGGATGTGTCACTGTAGCAGGAATACGAACTGGAACCAGCCAGGATTCCGGTTCATTTCCGGCTGAGCTTAACTGGGATGTATCTACCTTGAAAGGTGTCCTTACACGATAATTAAAAGTGATATTTCTGCGCAGTAATGCCATTAATAACGCCTCCTGTTAGGGTACCTGGTATCTGCGGGAGCGACGGTAAAGAAGACTATATTGAAGCAAAAAACAATGAAACGACAACAAGAATTAATTTTCTCAAACAAAACAAAAACTGTTTTACCGTTGCTTAATTTCCCAAATATAGAACAATAAATAATTATTATGGGTCATCGAAATACAGTCGTTACTCTGCATTCTTCAAATTTGTCAATTGCAATCATTATTTCATGCGAAGTCGTAGTATGCGACATCGACAATTTTTCTATTTCGTTCTTCAAATTTTACTACTGCAAAAATAGTTCCACCTTTCATTTATTATCTTGCATTTCGCAAGCAGGGTGGGCACTATTAGAGCATCAGTTAAAAAAAAATTGATGTGGTTGCGAGGATTACATTTTGTGCAATGTGTTCAACAGATGTCGCTAGTACATTGTGGGCGATGATTTTTTTAGAATTTTCTTCAAGCTGTAACGTCTGTTTGTATGTGCCTCATACAATAGAACCCGAAAATTTGGGAAAGGAATTGTACTGCCAAGATTTTTTTTAGTTACATAGGTGTCAATATTTGTTACGCCGACACACGCCGGCGCGCCGCCGCCGATAGGGTCCAACGGCGTGACGCCGCCAACGCCGCCGCCGCCGGCTAAATATGTCGCTTACGCCGCCGCCGATTAAAAATGCATCGGCGCACACCTCATTTCCAGGTACACAGAAATATCACTCTTTTGTTCCTATTTCAGAAAATAAAATTGCCGCGAAACTGTTTTCGAATGACGAAACACCAAGTATTTTTAGCATATATAAACGAACAAAGTGTTAAGGTGTATATAGAAGATAGGAATTGTATATAATAGGAAGAAATAAATTTTAGTATAAAAAATGACCGATAGTGATTTTATAAATCGGACCTATAATTTGCAACATTATCCTCTTATCATTTTGGTGTCAAAAGGTAAGCTGTAGAACTTATGACTATTATGAAAATCGTACGATTGTTGATGGAGAAACGCGAATAACTTATGAAAAGGGCGTAATTTAACGAATTATTACTTTTTGTCTAAACAAAATTTAAAATATCTTGAAAACGACTACATTTTCGAAATTTTTTGTAAAGAGCATTTTGATTGGAAATGATATTGGGAATCACATTCTATAAAAAAATATATTTTTGTCTGTAACAGAGTATAGAATTGAAAAACATGTACAAATTTGTTGTTAGAAAAACTTTTTTATTGATAACTTCTCCATCATAAAATTAGACTTAAAATATTTCTTTTTTATTTAGGTTTTCGCTGGCAAAAAATAAAAAATTAAAAAAATGGGTTTTTTTAATTCCAATTTTTAATATAAATTATAATTTTTTTGAAAATCGGCACAATTTTTTTTACAGTGCATATTTTTTTACAAAGATTCATTTTACATTCATTAATGCCCTCCAACTCATTCTCGAATAGTTTTGCTGAACAAATAATGGTTTTCGTATTATTATTGTTTGTTCATTGTGCATGCAAAAACACATACGCCCTTTTTAAAAAAAGCTCTTGAGTCAAAATGGTCTAATAACCTGTGGAAGTCATGGAGACTCATAAACCAAACATAGCTGCAAATTTTTGTTAAAATCGGAGATGGTGGATTTTTATGGTCGGCCACTTCCCCGTGGAATTCCTCAGCTCCGGAAGCCTGATGTTCAATGGTCTCGATGGTGCGGGGTTGGCGGAAGGGGGAGAACGTGTTTTCTTCGCCAGTTTGGCCAAGTAGAAGGACCGGAGAGCATAATAGCGACCGTGGAACGACTGCCGTTCCTTTTTCAGGTCGATTGGCTCCTTATCGGTGGAAAACATCTCCAATTTCACCACCGTCCGGTGAAACTCATCGTAGAATTTCTCCAACTTTTCCGCCCACGCTTCTACTTGGCCCGTAAACTTACTGTCCTTGTCGAACTCCTTCGCATAGTACTCCAACAAAGCCATTGAATCCACAATATTCTGCTTCGTCTGCTCCAACTCACCGAATTTCCTCTCGTCGGCCATTTTCTTGTTCGGTAGCGCCGTATTCCCGTTCACTCACGCAATTTTCCTCCAAGAATGCAAAATGCACCCGAGCAGTCAATTTGCCAAATAAAAATTTATCCGCGAAACTTTAAAACTTTTTTGAAAATCTATCTTCAGAAATCTTTACGTTCCAGCACGGCGCGCACCGTTCATGCAGTATACCGAGCAAAAAGCATACTATCGTCAGCTGGCTGTTTCTCGCACGCACTGCACGTTATGAAGATGGAATTATTCTGCGATGGTGGATTCTTGGAGGGCTCACTATGCGGTTTTGTTCGCACTACCGCGTAAAATGGCTAGTTTGCCGCTTGGGGGCGCTACTGAAAATCACTTTTATAATACTTTTTTATAATGATACAAGTGAGTTCTACCTTTTTAACTTCCAAATCCATACAAAGTGCGTCCCTGCCGCTTGAGAGTATAGACGACATTCATTGCGGTTTTGCACTTGGCGTGTTCAGTGTAGGTCACGGCATCTCGGATGACATTTTTCTGCACACCATCAGCATTCGTAGATTAAATCGGAGATGCATTTTACACCACCACGACGAGCCAGACGCCGAATGGCGAATTTGGTGATTCCCTGGATTTTATCACGAAGAACCTTGCGATGACGCTTGGTACGGGAATGCAAACATGATACCGCTCATTGTACCGTCCGGACGAGCATGTTGCTCGTGCGGTAAGCGAGCACCCACTGATACAAAACAAGCTCGCGTGACCTGTATATATAACATTCCCGTATGTAATGAAACGCATACATGCTCCTTTTTGACGGCTCTGCGTGGGATATGCTGGCAAATAACGCATTTTCCTCGCTGTTTCCGAAGGATTTTCTAAAAATCCTTATTTTGGTTTATTTATAGTAGTCGCACTAATTCCGAAATTTAATATGAAATACGTGCACAAATTTTCGATCAGATAGTGCAAAAATATTGCGATTCCGTCCAGTAGAACGGAAGATATTCGCATTTCAAACCTGGGAAAATTTCTCAACTGAAATTTTTGAAACGGGACCCCATATTGAAACGTTAGAAGTATTCTACTTCAAAAGTATTATAAAAGTGATTTTCAGTAGCACCCCCAAGCGGCAAACTAGCCATTTTACGCGGTAGTGCGAACAAAACCGCATAGTGAGCCCTCCAAGAATCCACCATCGCAGAATAATTCCATCTTCATAACGTGCAGTGCGTGCGAGAAACAGCCAGCTGACGATAGTATGCTTTTTGCTCGGTATACTGCATGAACGGTGCGCGCCGTGCTGGAACGTAAAGATTTCTGAAGATAGATTTTCAAAAAAGTTTTAAAGTTTCGCGGATAAATTTTTATTTGGCAAATTGACTGCTCGGGTGCATTTTGCATTCTTGGAGGAAAATTGCGTGAGTGAACGGGAATACGGCGCTACCGAACAAGAAAATGGCCGACGAGAGGAAATTCGGTGAGTTGGAGCAGACGAAGCAGAATATTGTGGA
This sequence comes from Topomyia yanbarensis, assembly GCF_030247195.1. NCBI lineage: Eukaryota > Metazoa > Arthropoda > Insecta > Diptera > Culicidae > Topomyia > Topomyia yanbarensis. The sequence continues at coordinate 127,585,460 of NC_080670.1, read as the reverse complement.
TTCAATGGCTTTGTTGGAGTACTATGCGAAGGAGTTCGACAAGGACAGTAAGTTTACGGGCCAAGTAGAAGCGTGGGCGGAAAAGTTGGAGAAATTCTACGATGAGTTTCACCGGACGGTGGTGAAATTGGAGATGTTTTCCACCGATAAGGAGCCAATCGACCTGAAAAAGGAACGGCAGTCGTTCCACGGTCGCTATTATGCTCTCCGGTCCTTCTACTTGGCCAAACTGGCGAAGAAAACACGTTCTCCCCCTTCCGCCAACCCCGCACCATCGAGACCATTGAACATCAGGCTTCCGGAGCTGAGGAATTCCACGGGGAAGTGGCCGACCATAAAAATCCACCATCTCCGATTTTAACAAAAATTTGCAGCTATGTTTGGTTTATGAGTCTCCATGACTTCCACAGGTTATTAGACCATTTTGACTCAAGAGCTTTTTTTAAAAAGGGCGTATGTGTTTTTGCATGCACAATGAACAAACAATAATAATACGAAAACCATTATTTGTTCAGCAAAACTATTCGAGAATGAGTTGGAGGGCATTAATGAATGTAAAATGAATCTTTGTAAAAAAATATGCACTGAAAAAAAAATTGTGCCGATTTTCAAAAAAATTATAATTTATATTAAAAATTGGAATTAAAAAAACCCATTTTTTTAATTTTTTATTTTTTGCCAGCGAAAACCTAAATAAAAAAGAAATATTTTAAGTCTAATTTTATGATGGAGAAGTTATTAATAAAAAAGTTTTTCTAACAACAAATTTGTACATGTTTTTCAATTCTATACTCTGTTACAGACAAAAATATATTTTTTTATAGAATGTGATTCCCAATGTCATTTCCAATCAAAATGCTCTTTACAAAAATTTTCGAAAATGTAGTCGTTTTCAAGATATTTTAAATTTTGTTTAGACAAAAAGTAATAATTCGTTAAATTACGCCCTTTTCATAAGTTATTCGCGTTTCTCCATCAACAATCGTACGATTTTCATAATAGTCATGATAAGTTCTACAGCTTACCTTTTGACACCAAAATGATAAGAGGATAATGTTGCAAGTTATAGGTCCGATTTATAAAATCACTATCGGTCATTTTTTATACTAAAATTTATTTCTTCCTATTATATACAATTCCTATCTTCTATATACACCTTAACACTTTGTTCGTTTATATATGCTTAAAATACTTGGTGTTTCGTCATTCGAAAACAGTTTCGCGGCAATTTTATTTTCTGAAATAGGAACAAAAGAGTGATATTTCTGTGTACCTGGAAATGAGGTGTGCGCCGATGCATTTTTAATCGGCGGCGGCGTAAGCGACATATTTAGCCGGCGGCGGCGGCGTTGGCGGCGTCACGCCGTTGGACCCTATCGGCGGCGGCGCGCCGGCGTGTGTCGGCGTAACAAATATTGACACCTATGTAACTAAAAAAAATCTTGGCAGTACAATTCCTTTCCCAAATTTTCGGGTTCTATTGTATGAGGCACATACAAACAGACGTTACAGCTTGAAGAAAATTCTAAAAAAATCATCGCCCACAATGTACTAGCGACATCTGTTGAACACATTGCACAAAATGTAATCCTCGCAACCACATCAATTTTTTTTAACTGATGCTCTAATAGTGCCCACCCTGCTTGCGAAATGCAAGATAATAAATGAAAGGTGGAACTATTTTTGCAGTAGTAAAATTTGAAGAATGAAATAGAAAAATTGTCGATGTCGCATACTACGACTTCGCATGAAATAATGATTGCAATTGACAAATTTGATGAATGCAGAGTAACGACTGTATTTCGATGACCCATAATAATTATTTATTGCTCTATATTTGGGAAATTAAGCAACGGTAAAACAGTTTTTGTTTTGTTTGAGGAAATTAATTCTTGTTGTCGTTTCATTGTTTTTTGCTTCAATTTAGTCTTCTTTACCGTCGCTCCCGCAGATACCAGGTACCCTAACAGGAGGCGTTATTAATGGCATTACTGCGCAGAAATATCACTTTTAATTATCGTGTAAGGACACCTTTCAAGGTAGATCCCAGTTAAGCTCAGCCGGAAATGAACCGGAATCCTGGCTGGTTCCAGTTCGTATTCCTGCTACAGTGACACATCCGATTCTAGTTAGAATCGGTTGTGCCACTGGATCCCGTGTACGAACTGGAACAAGCCAGATTTCCAGTTCAATTTCGGCTGAACTTTGCTGGGATTACTTCATTTTACAGGCTGGCGTTTACTTTTACTTCTTGTAAGTACCAAATGTCCGCGATGATAAGGCATATTCGATTCCATGGCACTACATTTTCTTTCAACGTAAGATTTGCTTATATCTTGAATGCAAAGTATGCTCGATGTGCTGGAATCATACAGATCTGCACCCTGACGAAACCTAAATATACAGTTATTATCATTCATAATAATTCCACGACTTGATGTTTCAGCTCCTGTTGGGTTGAAGCTGATCATTAAACAAGTCTGATTGAAAATGGTCTGAGCGTATCTCTAGTTTTCGTTGCACCTGCACACCGTCAATTTCTCCAGCAGTTCCGGGGATCTTCAAATTCTAATCCATTGCATACATCTATTCAGATTCGATACACCGAATCAATTAATTTACTAACATCCTATTATGTGCTTACTCACAGATCGGCATCGTGTTGTAACTTAAGAAATGGTTGTGAACCACTCCCGCCTTGCTCACTTCGACAAGAATGAGTTTCACATTTTCAGCCCATTTTTTGAAGTAGAATACTTCTAACGTTTCAATATGGGGTCCCGTTTCAAAAATTTCAGTTGAGAAATTTTCCCAGGTTTGAAATGCGAATATCTTCCGTTCTACTAGACGGAATCGCAATATTTTTGCACTATCTGATCGGAAATTTGTGCACGTATTTCATATTAAATTTCGGAATTAGTGCGACTACTATAAATAAACCAAAATAAGGATTTTTAGAAAATCCTTCGGAAACAGCGAGGAAAATGCGCTATTTGCCAGCATATCCCACGCAGAGCCGTCAAAAAGGAGCATGTATGCGTTTCATTACATACGGGAATGTTATATATACAGGTCACGCGAGCTTGTTTTGTATCAGTGGGTGCTCGCTTACCGCACGAGCAACATGCTCGTCCGGACGGTACAATGAGCGGTATCATGTTTGCATTCCCGTACCAAGCGTCATCGCAAGGTTCTTCGTGATAAAATCCAGGGAATCACCAAATCCGTCATTCGGCGTCTGGCTCGTCGTGGTGGTGTAAAATGCATCTCCGATTTAATCTACGAATGCTGATGGTGTGCAGGAAAATGTCATCCGAGATGCCGTGACCTACACTGAACACGCCAAGTGCAAAACCGCAATGAATGTCGTCTATACTCTCAAGCGGCAGGGACGCACTTTGTATGGATTTGGAAGTTAAAAAGGTAGAACTCACTTGTATCATTATAAAAAGGCCCTTTTCAGGGCCACCAAAATCATTTCAAAGAATAAGTTTGCATTTTCTGTTTCATGGACTATTTCTCTCTAGAGAGCAATTTGGGTTAAACCCTAAATTATGATTTATTTCAGTACGCAAATTGCAAATATGGTCAGAAACAAACTGGAGTGAAATGGAAAACATTTTTACTAGGCGCATTCAAAAAAGGTTTCAATTCTCAAACATTTTACCAAGGTGCCGTATTACATTACTCTTTTTACCCTGAGTGTTCGATAATCTCCGTATTGGAAACACAATTTCAATTTTATTCTTTATCAAAAATATGTGGTCGACCAACGAATGGGTGGAGCTACGAAGAACACATATTGAGGACAACACAAAAAAGGACGAGCTTACATTGTGCTGTAGTCAGGTATAAAAACTCAGCATGCTGTTGCTCACGCTCAGTTGTTTTCCAGCATCGGCATGCAGCAGTTTGTTTGCAGCATCTCCCGCAAAATTCAAACCGCCGTCCGTTTGCTGCTGTCAGAAGAGTTGGCCAAGCACGCCGTCTCAGATGGCACCAAAACTGTTACCATATACACCAGCTCCAAGTAAATTCCGAACACTGCCCAAACAAAAGGCCCTTTTCAGGGCCATCAATTTATCGACAAAGAATCGAATTGAAGTTTTGTTATTACAAGCGTCAGAAAGTGGCTTGCCAAGAGCGTTGGATGGTAAGTGAGCCACTTGTGAACAATATCGTCGCTTTCAAGTAGAATGGCACAAAATAAAGTTATTTGTGTGATTTGTAGACAGGTTAGTGTAATGATTCAATTTACAAAAATCGAACTATGCTATATTTCACCCTAAGGAGGAAAATTTGGTAAAAACCAAAATTTCTCACTGGGGTGAAAATTTGTTGGTATAAACCAGTCTTTGTACAGGAGGGCACAAATCCTTATTTCATACTATGTTGCGTTTCGGCTTCGCCTCATCAGAAACCGACACTAACGTATTGTCGGAATAGATTAGCGCCGGCTTGACGCAAATCCCTTAAAACTAAAACACACTATGTGTTTCAATCAAACGACTGATCAAACGTGATGTCCCGTTAGAGCAGAAGTTCTGTTTATGCCGATGAGACACAAGTGAAGCCGAAACTTGTCTTGGCTTAGCAGGCCTATGCGAAAGCACTATGCTATATTTCACCCTAAGGAGGAAAATTTGGTAAAAACCAAAATTTCTCACTGGGGTGAAAATTTGTTGGTATAAACCAGTCTTTGTACAGGAGGGCACAAATCCTTATTTCATACTATGTTGCGTTTCGGCTTCGCCTCATCAGAAACCGACACTAACGTATTGTCGGAATAGATTAGCGCCGGCTTGACGCAAATCCCTTAAAACTAAAACACACTATGTGTTTCAATCAAACGACTGATCAAACGTGATGTCCCGTTAGAGCAGAAGTTCTGTTTATGCCGATGAGACACAAGTGAAGCCGGTTTCTGATGAGGCGAAGCCGAAACGCAACATAGTATGAAAAATCGAACGTTTTCTAACGTTTCGATATAGGTGCTCCGTTTCAAAATTTTTGGCCAGAATGCTGCCTGTTTTTTCAAACGTGAAAATCTTCTGTTGTATTGAATGAAAACCTTCGATTTTTGCGCTGATTGGAAATAGTTGTGACTAATTCTGTAGAATGTACAATTACTCAAAATAACGGATTTTGTGAAAGGAGTGGTTGGTCCGTACAATTCGATTCCAAGCGAGCCAGACTAGTTTTCGTTGGAAGGTCCACCTCTGACAATAGAAATAAACTGTTTTATTTTGAATTCAACTACAACTTCCTCGAAAACAGCACAGCTAAAAAACTTTTGGGAAAAACACGCAGACCTAAATTTTCCACTATAATGGAAACTGCCTGTGCCCCTGCCGCATAGCATCATCAAGATTGATAGTTATTCAAGCCGGTTGGAAAGGGGGAGGGAGGTTGTAAGGCAATGGAAAATTTCATTTATAATAATAATATTTTATAATTGGCTGGTCCTGAAAACAACTTGTTGGTTTGTGGTTTATTTTGGGTCACAATTTAGGCCCGCTCGATTTTTGATAGCTGTAAATGTTTCGCAGGGCGACAGTTTCAGTTCGGTAGCGATGAGGCTTCTTAACGCCAACCGTGACTGGGGCACTTTTACACGGCATTCGTTGCCAACCAGCCCCTGTCAAGGACAACGTCTCTGTACAACCAGCATCACTGCCATGAAAGGCAAAACATTGATTTTGAATCGAATGATTAGAAGCTGTATTTAGTTACAAAATGTTGATTTTCTGAATGATATGACATTAAATCATCCCACGAGATGCAAAACGTCGTGTGGAATGCTTGAATGTCGAGCATAGTGCCGGACATAATTCTTTGTTTGGGGCTTTATAGCTATAACGCCCCATATATGTAGGTCGCTGTAAATCTCCATATGATGGTATAGGGTTGCCAGGAGGCTGTTGCCAACTGCTTGCAGGGAGCTTTTCCTCCGGTGGACTTACGAACGGTTTGTTTGGTACAGGTCATGTAGCGAAAAATGCTGATCTGCTACTTCTCTGATGCTGGTAGTAGGACGACGGTCAAACGCTCGTTTTCGTGCCTTCATTCATAAAAGTTCAACAATATTTTCAAAGAATGTTGCAAATTGTTAACTTGATAATTCCAAAAATACTCCAAATAAACTATGAATGTGCTAAAGAGCAGAATTTACCGGTCTAAAGTGTATTCTACTTCACTCCGGTTATATCTCTGACATTACCCACCCATCTTTTTTGTTTGCATGAGATTAAAAAGACGGTAACGTTTTCGGATGGGTGCAGAAACTAAGTAACACATTTAGCTCTGTGTCAAAATCTTTTCACTAACGCCACGCTCGCTGATATTGCGCATTTTTGTAATTTAAATCGACCGTTTTACCTACGAGTGATGAAAATTCATCTTGTGTTACGTCCTCTTTGTCTGTGATACCGGGCTGATGCAACAGCCACTGAAATTCTTTCTTGAGTGGGGCTAGATGACACGATTAATAATTTATGCGACCAGAAATCTTACCCTCTGCATCGCCACATGAGTGCACCAACGTCGCTAAAAGTCAAGATCACTCTGCCCAACTATTCTTCAAGAAAAAATTTTCAAAATAGGTCACGATTCAATCAATGATAAGTAAACCTCGTATTGAAAATAATTTTTGTGTTTTTACAAAACTAGTTCACGCAAAAAAAAGATGTATAATGGAATCTTTTGTTTAGTAGGTGGTTGTACCTGAATATGTTTAATATTTTTATGATTCTAATTCATAACTTGATGATACATTGATTTATATTAGCTTTATTGACTGAAAAAGTAAAGAATTGAACGATTGTGCAACGATTTTCGTAAATTCTCGTCGTGTTATCGTGATATTTTAGTCTTGAGCTTACCGTCGGATTTTGTAAACAGAGTCACGTGTCTTATAGTTTTCTTAATTATTTCACGGACATGAATTGTGGCTAGGTAATGTATTTTTGGTGCTTAGCGCAGTTTCATTTAATTTCGAAAATTACACTGAATGTCAACAGTTTTTTTCGGCATTTAATTAGCAAGGGACTGGAAGGTGAAGTATATTTTTCAATATTTAGAGCCATAGTACTCAAGGGAGAGCAAGGTGTTGAAGGGAGAAAGTTTAGAAAAGCGTGGAAGGATCATATATGCAAGCTTAGAGCTCAGCGGCGACTTAACTTTTTGTCTGCTACCGTAGGAGTCAGGGTCGGTTCCGACAGCATGAAGTAACAAGTTACTTTACGCTTGTCCGGACATGCCGTAGACTCAGTTGATTCGCATTTCTAATGCCAAAAGACCCTGACTCCTACGGTAGCAGACAAAAAGTTAAGTCGCCGGTGAGCTCTAAGCTTGCATATATGATCCTTCCACGCTTTTCTAAACTTTCTCCCTTCAACACCTTGCTCTCCCTTGAGTACTATGGCTCTAAATATTGAAAAATATACTTCACCTTCCAGTTCCTTGCTAATTAAATGCCGAAAAAAACTGTTGACAAATTGACTCAATAGGTCGTTAACAAAAATGGTTAACAAAAAAATGGTAAAAATATTACACTGAATCTTAGTCTGGAAGCTGCCAGAGGTTTTGGCAGCTTCCAGACAAAAAGACAAATCTCTCATTCTGTCAGATTTTTAAGTTTTGGAAGCGGCTACATACACATTTTGGAAATTTGGGTAAACATGTCCCAAATTTTACAAAAATCGATTGATGCACATTCTACGAAAACTAAAATATATGCCAAATTTCGATGACTATGAGGTCGCTGTCAAGTGCCAGATTTTGCCAGATATTTTTAATTGAACTGCCAGATTTTCTTTGAAAAATAGTGGCAACCCTGGTTACAGGTCCTAGTAGTTTCCTTGTAATACTCGCGTCTATGAGACTGGGTGCTAGCAGTTGTACACAATAGCTCACATAGAAATTTCAAAACCAAAGAGTAGAGCGAATAATCCATGAATAATAGTCTGAATTCTTTGTAATTGTTTATGTAAGTATATTAAGATTATGTGAAAGATTTATTACTTTATGAACTATATCATGAACAGTTTCACGAGCTCGACTGGTGAATCGTGTCTAACATATAAGGAATCAACTATATCTTGAAAGTGGATGTTTTTTTTTGAATTTGTGGACCATTTCACGAATGGTGAATTGTAACTTATATGCTCGCAATCATAACCAGTTGACAAAGCAAGAATGGATCGATGAATTATATTCCGAGTGTCGTGTAATCATTTTCGAGAAAATTGTTTAGAGTTCTTACACGATAGTTATAAGTGGGACGCTAGTGATATTTTGATGTACATCACTCGGGGGTATGGTTACGAATGAATTTTATTTTTCATTAAACCTAGGCTAAGGCTGGGTCGCTGCAGTGGCTACGTGACACTTTTTGATAGGGTCAGCATAATCGTTGTCGCGCAGTAGACTCGATTATGCTGACGCTTTCTTTAGTCTCTTCGCGACGGGATGTTTACAAACGTAGGTTGGTATCCACCACACGCCCTATCTATTTGAATTTAAAAATTTGATATGCTATACATTAAATTTTTAAATGTTATGTTATATAAGTAATCTAAATAAACATTCTTTGTATGTTGTATCATTAGTACTATATCAAAATATGAAAAATATATATTTATTTATTTATTTATACTGGTCTTCGATTTTCTCGTACAGACAGTTCCTTAATTAATAATAATTCTATGTTTAAAGGTAGTCTTAGTAATGTTAAAATCATACTTGTCAGCTACATCATTAAAATTACGACAGCATACATTGAACGGATTGTTTTGTGAAAAAAGAGTACGATACATCGGTAACCGAAAGAAATCAGTTCGTCTGGTGGGTCTAGGTGGTACATTGAATCGGAGCTGGCTCAGCAACTCCGGGCTATCTATATTGTTTTCCAGAAGATCGAACACGAAGAGCCGTTGCAGCATTATCCTCCGACTTGCAAGAGTTGGCAAACGTAGAAGATTGCATCGATGTTCATAGGGCGGTAGACGAATAGGATCAGTCCAAGGTAGTAACCGCAGAGCGTAACGAACAAAGTGACGCTGAATTCGTTCGATGCGATTAATTTGAACAGCATGATAGGGTGCCCACACAAGCACGCCGTACTCCAGGATGCTACGCACGAGTGCACAAAATAGCGTTTTTAGGCAATAAATATCGCTGAATTGCTGCGTGTTTCGTTTAATGAACCCCAGTACGGCATAGGCCTTGGCTGTAGTCATTGCAATGTGCTGCGCGAAATTTAGTTTGTTATCGATGAGAATGCCTAGGTCCTTTATCATATTAACTCGGTTGATACTGCTTTCTGCCATTCTATAATCAAATGTCAGGACGTGCCTGTTTCGACAGAACGATATCACATTGCACTTTTGCACATTTACTTCCATCCCGTTATGAATACACCAATTTAGCAGCATATCAATATCAGCTTGAATAGCACAGCAATCGACTGCCGACGCAATTACACGGAAAAATTTCAGATCATCAGCAAACATATACTTAGGAGACTGTATAGCGGAGCACAAATCGTTTACGAATAAAATAAACAGTAGCGGGCCCAAATGGCTACCCTGAGGCACACCCGACTCTATCACAAACGGAGATGATCTCGTTTCATCTATGCGCACAAATGCACTACGCTCGGTGAGGTATGACATTATCCACCGTGTCAACCACTCAGGAAGTCCCATGCGCTCAAATTTGGCCACGATTAACAAATGAGGCACCCTATCGAACGCTTTTGCAAAATCAACGTAAACGGCATCAACCTGCTGACGTTTTCCAAGTGCGCTACTAAGTGACGAAACGTACGCCATAAGATTAGTACTCGTCGAACGTTTTTTCACAAATCCATGCTGCCACTCGGAAATGATGTGGTGAACCTTCGGGTACAGCAAATCATGAACGAGGCTTTCAAACATTTTCGGTAAGCAGCTCAAAATTGAAATGGGTCGATAATTTTCAACATCGTGGATGCTACCTGCCTTGTGGATCGGTGTAATAGATGCTGTCTTCCAGACACTCGGGAAAATTCCTTCGGACAATGACCTGTTGAAAATTATACTCGCAGGAACAGCCAACGTTACAGCACAGCTCTTGAAGAAGATAGGCGGTAAGCCATCCGGACCAGCACCCTTAGAACCATCAATAGACTGCAACTTCAGCTCCACATCACGCAGCGAGAAATTGAATAGCGACATATTCAAATCGAACAACGGCAGACTATTCAAATATGCTTCAGACAAAGGTGGTCGGTTATTACTTTGCACACTTTGAAAAAAGGATGAGAATAGATTTGCCGATTCAATCGGGGACTCGGCTGTAATTGCGTTGTAACTAACACGTTGTGGGATTCCAGACGACTGCTTACGGCTTCTTACAAATGACCAAAATGAATTTGGGTCCTGCTTCAGGTTCTCCTCCGTGCGATGAATATAGCAACGAAAGCAATGCGCAAGCAAAGAGTTATATTCGCTCTCAATGGCATGCAGCTCAGCTTTGTGCCGATCATCTCTCCAGCGAAAGTATCGTTTCCTAACCTTGCGAAGACGGTTCCGTAGATTCTGTAGCTCGTTATTCCACCAAGGCTGCTTTTTACCACGCGGACGACGAGGTCGCTTCACAGGAACAACATCACGAAATATAGCATACATTTTGTCATACATATTTGTCACAGCTTCATTAACACTGCAACCAACAAGAAATTCCTCCCAATGAACTTCGGCGAACAATGTGTTGAGCCTCTCGAAATCACAGCGGGTAAAATCAAAGCCAAGGGAATCAACAACAATACCAGGAGCGTTTTGCTTAATAACGTCAAGCTCGAATAGCAAGATAAAAGGCCGGTGATGTTGGTCGATCTTTAGCAATGGTAACGGTGGCTCACACAATTCAACACAATCAGTGTCACTAATGAACGCTAAGTCAAGAAGTCTCGCGTTTACGTTTTCGAGATCGTTTATCTGAGACATTCCGTTTGCCAAAACCGACTCAACCAAGGATATTTCCTGTTCAGATGAAGCATTTACCGGTATCATACAGTTCAAATTTTCATCCGACATCCAACGTAATTGAGGGAGATTATAATCCCCAACAGTCAAAACCACACCACGATCACCCGCAAGATCAATTAATTTTTTCACATATATTGCATGTTGCTCGTACAACAGGGGCTCACTGTTGGGCGGCAGATATATACAGCACACTATCATATCAAAGTTTGGTGATGAGATGCGAACGATAATTTGCTCCAATTGATCACAGTCAGCAATACAAATAGCAGAGCTCTGAAGGCCGTTTTTTACTGCTATCAGGACCCCCCCTCCTCGTCTGTGCTGGCTGGTTTGATGGTTTCTATCACAACGGTAAATAGTATAGTTCAGAGCTAGCTCAGAGTTTGAAACGTCATTATTCAGCCAAGTTTCAGTAAAGGCAATAACGTCATAATCGCACTGAGTAATATTTAATAGTAATAAATTTGTCTTCGTCCGGATTCCACGAGTGTTCTGATAATAAAGCGAGATTGGACGGTAACTTTTTTCACGATTCGGACCACGTCTGTTGGAGTTGGTAGCAGAAAACTGATGTGCAGACGGAGGTGTGCGGATGCAGGTTAAATCCGCTGGTAATTCTTGAGCATCAGTAGAACTTTCTGTGTGACAGTAGGAACGTGCGAAGAGTGGCTTATTGTGATTTAGTGTCTGCTGGTGTTGGCAAGAAGCGAAAAATATTACGTGTGTTCGACGAGGGCTGGAAATCAAATGGTCGGAAAACAATTCCCTTCTGCCATGTTGATTTGGATAGGGATAAATCTTTCAGCTGCAAATCAATACCAGCTTTGAACGATACGAATGAAAGTTCATCAAGTGTTCTGCCTTTAGGTACGAGTTTAACAACGTTCACAGCTGTGTCTGTTTTCAAATTGTTCCTGATAAGCTTTTCGATTTGATGCACTGTTGCCTGAGGATCGAAACCAGATAAGTACAGCCAAAACTGTTTATCCTTTTTAGCTGCCACCAATGGTATAGCGTCGTCCGGTTCAATATCTTTAGTACCTTCAAAAATGTTATCGCGGTGCGGTGGTTCATCCGGGATTAATAGCCGTGGTCTCTTGCGTGAATTTGGGTTTAGTTGTGTTCTACGTGGTGTGGTGGGAAAGGGCGTTCGCTGAAGTATTGTATTGATTTTCGTGGTGTTGAGTGCAGCTTCATTCTTCAGTTCGTCCAGCACCTTGTTTTGCTCTTCAACCATTGACTACATTGCGTTGTTCGTCGATACAATAACTTGACGAAAACAAGCATTTGCCATCATTTTTGTACAAGCTTTGCACATCCAAAACAATTGTGAACATCCAGATACAGCGTCACGAATTTCCGCTGACTGGTGAGCACATTTGAGGTGGAAAGAGGATTTACAAAAGCCATTGCAAACTATTTCATCTGCCTCGTCAATACTGCGAGTACAAGCACAACAAAAAGGCTCCATTGCTTTTTTCCGTACGATCTCAACACAGAGCGAATGCGGTGCAGTTTTTGGCGATTTGTTGATGTAATTTAACAAACAACGTTGTACTCCAAGCCACACCGATGCAGCGATGAAAAATACGTTGAATATGAAGTAATCCACAACGAATAAATCCGAAAAAAACGATAAAAACACAATATTAGCACAGAGAAATAAAAACAACCAACCGAATTGACTAACCTTGTTGCCAGAACTATATATATATATATATATATATATATATATATATATATATATATATATATATATATATATATATATATATATATATATATATATATATATATATATATATATATATATATATATATATATATATATATATATATATATATATATATATATATATATATATATATATATATATATATATATATATATATATATATATATATATATATATATATATATATATATATATATATATATATATATATATATATATATATATATATATATATATATATATATATATATATATATATATATATATATATATATATATATATATATATATATAATAGAAGTTTGCAAACGTACTATTTTATCTTATTATTATTAATCTATTATATTACTAAGAACAATTATTCATATCCACCACACGTCCTATATAAACGTATGTTTATTAATTTATTGCTATGTATTTAGAGAATTTAAGAATTATATATATTTTTAAAAGTATAAAAGTGTTTTACTCTTGATTTGTGTATTCTGTCTATCTTGTCTCCAATTTGAATGTCTACATTTGTTCCCATGTCTTCAATAACTTTGTATGGTCCAATGTAAATACTATCTAATTTTGATCCTACTTCATTCCTCAAAAGTATAAGATCTCCTCTGTTGTAGGTTTTTTCTTCTGAAGACTGGTTGTAATCTTTTACTCGTTTTGTTTTATCTTTCAATATTTTCTCTCTTACTTCTTTTTGTGATAATTGTAATTTAAATTTAAGTTGTTTTACATAATCTTCAATATTATACAATGGATCTATTTTCTCAATTTCTGATAAGTTTGAAGGTAGGATACATAATTTTCCATAGACAAGTTCGTATGGTGTCTTATTTGTTGTAGTGTGTACAGTTGTGTTAAATGCAAATTGATAATATTTAATCCAAGTATTCCATTCTTGTGGTGAACTTCCGCAATATATGTGTAGGAAATTTCCTAAATTTTTGTGCGAATTTTCTAATCCATCGATTGTTTGATGGTGATATGCTGTCGAATTTAGTTTGTCAATTTTTAATAATTTGCATACCTCTGAGAATAATTTCGACATGAATTCCGTTCCTCTGTCCGTAATTATTTTCATAGGTACGCCATGGTTTAGAATAATAGTTTCAACAAATGCCCTTGCGACTGTTTCTGTGGATTTATTTTTGATTGCGGTTGCTGTGACATATTTTGTTAGATCGCATTGTGACGTCAATACATATTGGTGACCTTCTGGGCTTGGTAGTAAAGGACCTACCAAATCTAAATATACTGTTTCAAAAGCTGTTGAAGCGGTTGTTGTTATAATCATTGGCGTTCTTTTTTGATTTATAATTTTGTTCTTTTGACAAGGTTCACATCTCTTTATGAAATCTTCAATATCTTTTTTCATATTTGTCCAATAAAATCTTTGCTTGATTGTTCGTAATGTCCTCTCTATTCCTGCATGTCCTGCCGTTGGAAGTGTGTGATAATCATTTATAATTAATTTTGACGTAGGACTTACGTCTTTCTTTACTATACTGGGTATCATTTCAAAATTTTCAAAACGGATGCGTTACGTGCACTTTGAACCTTAATAACTTTTCTCCTACTAAAGGAATTACTAATTTTGTTTCATAAATCGAAAGAAAAACGTTCAACGCTTGCTATTGATACCTTGTTTGCTATGTAAAACTTGTTTAACACTCGGAATACCAAGGGGGTAAAAAGTTACGCGGACTACCAAGGGGGTCTAAAAAAATGGGAACGCTTACTTTGACCGGTCATATCTCAGCCGTTACATAATCGATTTTAAATCTGTCTTCACCAATAGAAAGATATGTCTTTTGTGAATACGTCAAATTAAAAAACAGAAGAATAGAGTTGTCTACCGTAAGTTACAGTAAAAAGAGTATAACAAAGTCAGTGAGAAAAAAAATGGGAACGCTTCTTTGACTTGCCATATCTTAGCTGTTTGCTCACCAATTTTAATTCTTTCTTCACCATTGGATAGGTAAATCTTTTATAAAAACAGTGAACAAAGAATGATGGAAAACAAATTTGTGTATCTGAAGTAATTGTAAAAACAGTAATTGAGAGTCAGTATAGACGAAATGAGTTTTTCTGTTCAAACAATCGTATCACGACCGTTTGTTAACCAATTTCAATTTTCCTTACACCAATGCAATCCTTAGAGTTTCTAGACTTGTAATATATGCAATAAATAGTAGATTTTCAAAAAATACTATACTTTTTCGAGTTTTTAGGAGATAGGATTTTTACAATGTACGTGGCATACGGTTGATTGAAATTCTTTGCGACTTGTTAGTTTTACGGTTTGAAAATTACCTGTTTACTCAATAGTTCTACATATTATACATGGATATTATTATATCAAAATGATTGCACGGACGTGGAGAAACACATTATTGTATGTAAGTTACTAAATAATAGAGTGTGTTAGGACGATTCAGTAAATACGAAGAAGTTCAGAATTTTGAAATATTCGTCATATAACTTTAAATTTGAAGCGATGACCTATACATTTTAATACACCAGTCGATTGTAATTGATGGCGGCTACAATTTCTGAAAAAAACACATTTTTATATTTTCTCAAAAAATAGCCAAAAGTACGTAGAAGTACAGAAATTCCATTTAGTTGGCAAATAACGTCGAGTTCAAAGTGATGGCCTATACCTTTTTATATACCAATCGATTGTAATTGATTTTGGCTACAATTTCTTAAAGAACACATTTTCTAAAAAATAGCCAAAACTACGTATAAGCACAGAAATTTCATATAGTGGGTAAATAACGTCGAATTTTAAGGGATGATTTATACTTTTTTATACACCAATCGATTGTAATTAATGGTGGCTACAATTTCTGAAAGAACACATTTTTATATTTTCTCAAAAAATAGACAAAATACGTAGAAGTACGGAAATTTGATTTAGTTGGCAAGTATGGTCAAATTCAAAGTGATGACTACACTTTTATATATACCAATCGATTGTAATTGATTTCGGCTACAATTGTTGCAAGATAAACTTTTTATATTTTCTTAAAAAAAACGACAAAAATACGTAGAACTACAGAAATTTCGTTTGATTGACAAATAACTGCAAATTAAAAGGGATGACCTACACTATTTATACACCAATCTATTGTAATTGATGGCGGCTACAATTTCTGATAGAACAGTTGTTTATATTTTCTCAAAAATTAGCCAAAAATACGTACAAGTACGGAAATTTGTAGTTGTGTGCCAATCAGACGAAATTTCTGTACTTCTACGTATTTTTGTCGTTTTTTTGGGAAAATATGAAAAGTTTATCTTGCAACAATTGTAGCCGAAATCAATTACAATCGATTGTTATATATATAAAAGTGTAGGCCATCACTTTGAATGTGACCTTATTTGCCAACTACATCAAATTTCCGTACTTCTTCGCATTTTGTCTATTTTTTGAGAAAATATAAAAATGTGTTCTTTCAAAAATTGTAGCCGCCATCAATTACAATCGATTCGTGTATAAAAAAGTATAAATCATCCCTTAGAATTCGTCGTTATTTGCCCAATAAATGAAATTTCTGTACTTGTACGTATTTTTGGCTATTTTTTGAGAATATATAAAAATTTGTTCTTTAAGAAATTGTAGCCAAAATCAATTACAATCGATTGGTGTATAAATGAAATAGGTGATAGCTTTGAATACTTGAAGCTATTTGTCAACTAAATGAAATTACTGTAGTTCTACGTACTTTAGTCTATTTTTTTGAGAAAATATACAAATTGTTCTTCCAGAAATTGTAACCAAAATCAATTATAATCGATTGGTATATAAAAAGGTATAGGCCATCGCTTTGAATTCGACGTTTTTTGCCAACTAAATGAAATTTCTGTACTTCTACGTACTTTTGGCTATTTTTTGAGAAAATATAAAAATGTGTTTTTTCAGAAATTGTAGCCGCCATCAATTACAATCGACTGGTGTATTAAAATGTATAGGTCATCGCTTCAAATTTAAAGTTATATGACGAATATTTTAAAATTCTGAACTTCTTCGTATTTACTGAATCGTCCTAACACACTCTATTATTTAGTAACTTACATACAATAATGTGTTTCTCCACGTCCGTGCAAACATTTTGATATAATAATATCCATGTATAATATGTAGAACTATTGAGTAAACAGGTAATTTTTAAACCGTAAAACTAACAAGTCGCAAAGAATTTCAATGAACCGTATGCCACGTACATTGTAAAAATCCTATCTCCTAAAAACTCGAAAAAGTATAGTAATTTTTGAAAATCTACTATTTATTGCATATATTACAAGTCTAGAAGCTCTAAGGATTGCATTGGTGTAAGGAAAATTGAAATTGGTTGACAAACGGTCGTGATACGATTGTTTGAACAGAAAAAGTCATTTCGTCTGTACTGACTCTCAATTACTGTTTTTACAATTACTTCAGATACACAAATTTGTTTTCCATCATTCTTTGTTCACTGTTTTTATAAAAGATTTACCTATCCAATGGTGAAGAAAGAATTAAAATTGGTGAGCAAACAGCTAAGATATGGCAAGTCAAAGAAGCGTTCCCATTTTTTTTCTCACTGACTTTGTCATACTCTTTTTACTGTAACTTACGGTAGACAACTCTATTATTCTATTTTTTAATTTGACGTATTCTCAAAAGACATATCTTTCTATTGGTGAAGACAGATTTAAAATCGATTATGTAACGGTTGAGATATGACCGGTCAAAGTAAGCGTTCCCATTTTTTTTACCCCCTTGGTATTCCGAGTGTTAATTTAGGAAAATGACGTTTTCTGTAATGAAATCCAAGTCACAATTGAAGTTTTATAGCACGCTACAAGTGCAATCTAGGTTGTATGAGTGTCTATAAAACCACCATAAAGCCTAAATTGTTACTGGGGCAAGGACTATTTAATGATGTAATGATTAAATTGGATATAACCCCCTAGGCGGCGCTAGTGAGCACACACTTTTTTATTCCAATATCCCAAAATAGGAAGGTGGGAAAAAATTTGGGAGGACTATCAAATTGATTTTTATTGTAAGAATTAATTTTCCTTAGAAAACATTACAGAATGATTCTGTTTCACTATCCTGCATCAAACAAAAATTTAAAAATGTTTCGTCATGTGTTTTTAAGTAATTTCCATGATCATTAGTGGAAATTGGTGAATTGTAAAAAAATTGGGAGGATTGCAATTTTTTATTGCCTTGTGTTTTCAAGAAATTTCCATGATCGGTAGTGGAAATTGGTGGGTTGGAAAAATTGAGAGGACAATAAAATTGATTTCTATTGAAACAATTGTTGTTGCTTAGGAAACCTTGCCGGATGATTTTGTTTGCCTATCCTGTATCCATCAGAAGAAGAAAATTTTATTGCCATGTGTTTTCAAGAAATTTCCATGATCAGTAGTGGAAATTGGTGGGTTGGAAAAAATGGGAGGACAATCAAATTGATTTTATAGAAAGAATCCTTGCAGAATGATTCTGTTTCCCTATCCTGTATCCATCAGAAGAAGAAAATTTTATTGCCATGTGTTTTCAAGAAATTTCCATGATCGGTAGTGGAAATCGGTGGGTTGGAAAAATTGAGAGGACAATAAAATTGATTTCTATTGAAACAATTGTTGTTGCTTAGGAAACCTTGCCGGATGATTTTGTTTCCCTATCCTGTATCCATCAGAAGAAGAAAATTTTATTGCCATGTGTTTTCAAGAAATTTCCATGATCAGTAGTGGAAATTGGTGGGTTGGAAAAAATGGGAGGACGATCAAATTGATTTTTATAGAAAGAATCCTTGCAGAACGATTCTGTTTCCCTATCCTGCATCCATCAGAAGAAGAAAATTTTAAAAAGTGTGTTTTCAAGAAATTTCCATGATCAGTAGTGGAAATTGTCGAATTAGAAAAATTGAGAGGACAATAAAACTGATTTCCATTGAAACAATTGTTTTTGCCTAGGAAACCTTGCCAGATGATTTTGTTTGCCTATCCTGTATCCATCAGAAGAAGAAAATTTTATCGCCATGTGTTTTCAAATAATTTCCGTGATCAGTAGTGGAAATTGGTGGGTTGGAAAAAATGGGAGAACGATCAAATTGATTTTATAGAAAGAATCCTTGCAGAATGATTCTGTTTCCCTATCCTGCATACATTAGAAGAAGAAAATTTTATCGCCATGTGTTTCCAAGAAATTTCCATGATTGGTGGTGGAAATTGGTGGGTTGGAAAAATTGAGAGGACAATAAAACTGATTTCTATTAAAACAATTGTTGTTGCTTAGGAAACATTGCCGGATGATTTTGTTTGCCTATCCTGTATCCATCAGAAGAAGAAAATTTTATTGCCATGTGTTTTCAAGAAATTTCCATGATCAGTAGTGGAAATTGGTGAATTAGAAAATTTGAGAGGACAATAAAACTGATTTCCATTGAAACAATTGTTTTTGCCTAGGAAACCTTGCCGGATGATTTTGTTTGCCTATCCTGTATCCATCAGAAGAAGAAAATTTTATTGCCTTGTGTTTTCAAGAAATTTCCATGATCAGTAGTGGAATTTTTTTTTTTTCATACGTTTATTTGACACGGCATTTGCAAAAGCTTTTTACGCCAGTTTCCTTTTTTTACATAGTACGTTACAAAAATTCTTTAAGACTAGTTTTAACTATACTAGTAATTTGTCTAAAACTAACACTGAAATCACTTTATTGTTTGCTTTTTTCCTTACATTGCTGTATTTCATAATGATCTAATATTTTCGGGTGTATTTATTTACTTTTTTTCTGTTATTGTCTAAATTTAAAAACTGAATATTCTAGGACACTTTAATTGGTGAATGATTAGCCTTGGATGAGAGTATGAGGAGATGAATTTAATTAAATTTTGACAGACGCTGTTTTTAGAAAATGATAGATAAGTTCCATGTATAGAGGATCGCGATACGCCAGGATGTCTCTAACAGGAACATGGATTGGTCTTCCTCGGACTTGTAAAGAATCTACTAATTGTGATCTGGCTTCACGATATTCAGTGCAGGACCAAACAACATGCTCAATGTCATGGTAACCCTCTCCACAAGCACAATGATTACCCTCAGCGAGCCCAATACGACGGAGATGCGCATCTAAAGTATAATGATTGGACATGAGCCTAGACATCACACGGATGAAGTCCCGACTTACATCCAATCCTTTGAACCATGCCTTCGTTGATACTTTAGGGATAATTGAGTGTAGCCATCGTCCCATATCTCCATTGTCCCAAGATGTTTGCCAACTAGCAAGTGTTCTCTGTCGAGAAGCGCTATAAAATTCATTGTAAGCGATGGGTCTTTCATATATTTCACCATCTAGTGCACCAATCTTGGCTAAATTATCAGCTTTCTCATTTCCCGCAATAGAGCAATGGGCGGGGAGCCACACTAGGGTAAATTTATAATATTTTCTTGTTAGGTTACTCAGAGATTCTCGTATCTTCCCCAAAAAGAATGGATCTTGATTATCAATCCTCTTTGAGCGTAGAGCTGCAATTGTGCTGAGACTATCAGTGAGGATAAAGTAATGGTTCGAGGGTAAAGTATTAATTATTTGCAAACTATAGTGAACTGCTGCTAGTTCCGCTATATAAACAGAGGCGGGTTCTGCAAGTTTGAGAGAAATTGAAAAATTATTGTTGAAAATACCGAAACCAGTGGCCTCACTAATTCGTGACCCATCAGTGTAAAACATTTTAAGGCAGTCTATGATATTGATATTTACTTGTGAATATTTTAGGGATCTCCCGCGAGCGTAGATGATCCGGAATTCCACGAATCTCTGCTTGCATGGACGTGTCGAAGAATAAAGTGGATTCAGGAGTATCTAGTATATTGACGTATGTGGGAACATACCTAGCAGGCGTTATTTCTTGTGACATGTGATTGAAATACACTGTCATGAATCTGGTTTGGGGTTGAAGCTCGACAAGTCTTTCAAAATTTTCAATTACCAGTGGGTTCATAACCTCACATCGAATAAGTAAACGAGAGGAGAGATCCCAGAATCGGTCTTTTAAAGGAAGAACTCCCGCTAGTACTTCAAGACTCATCGTATGGGTCGACTGCATGCAACCTAAGGCAATTCGTAAACAACGATACTGTATCCGTTCCAGTTTAATAATGTGAGTGTTCGCAGCTGAACGGAAACAGATGCATCCATATTCCATTACTGAAAGTATTGTTGTTTGATACAATCTTATCATGTCACTTGGATGAGAACCCCACCATGATCCAGTTATTGTTCGCAGAAAATTTATCCTTTGTTGGCATTTCGTTATTAGATACCTAATGTGGCCTCCCCATGTGCCTTTAGAATCGAACCAAATTCCAAGGTATTTAAAAGTCAGGACTTGGGCTATCGTTCTACCAACCAACTGAAGCTGAAGCTGAGCTGGATCACGCTTCCTTGAGAAAACGACCAACTCTGTTTTCTCCGTAGAAAAATCGATGCCCAGCTTTAAAGCCCAAATTGATAAATTATCCAAGCTATCTTGCAATGGTTGTTGTAAATTTATGGCTTTAGGTCCTGTGGCAGAAACCACCCCATCATCTGCAAGTTGTCTTAGAGTGCATGGGCTGACAATACAATTATCAATGTCATTCACGTAAAAATTATAGAGAAGGGGGCTTAGACAAGAGCCTTGTGGGAGGCCCATGTAACTTATTCTGAGTGTCGCCATATCGCCATATGAAAAAAATAATTATTTAATATCGGTGAAAGACCACATTGATGTAGCTTCTCCGAGAGAACATCAATGGAGACTGAGTCGAATGCTCCTTTTATGTCTAAGAACACAGACGCCATTTGTTCTTTTTTTGCGTAAGCGAGTTGGATTTCTGACGAAAGTAGCGCCAGGCAATCATTCGTTCCCTTTCCTCTCCGAAAACCAAACTGGGTATCTGAGAGCAAGCCGTTCGCCTCAACCCAATTGTCGAGACGTCGTAGGATAATTTTTTCCAACAATTTCCTGATGCAGGATAGCATTGCAATCGGTCGATACGATTTATGATCGGAGGCTGGTTTTCCCGGTTTTGGAATGGCGATAACTCTCACTTGTCTCCAGTCACGCGGGACAATATTCTGCTCAAGAAATTTGTTGAATAAATTCAACAAGCGTCTTTTTGCTAGGTCAGGCAGATTCTTCACCAAGTTGAATTTAATTCTGTCTAGTCCCGGAGCATTATTGTTGCATGAGAGGAGTGCAATTGAAAATTCCATCATTGTCAAAGGCGAATCTATGAAATCGTTACTTGTGGGAGCATCACGAATGATTTTCTGCACAGGAGCAGAATCTGGACAAATTTTCTTGGCAAAATTAAATATCCAACGATTCGAAAAATCTTCGCTTTCATTGGTCACGTTTCTATTCCTCATTCTTCTGGCTGTGTTCCAAAGAGTACTCATTGATGTTTCTCTTGACAAGCCATCAACGAAGCGTCTCCAATAACTAGACTTTTTGGCACGACGTATACTGTCAAATTTGTTTTGCAAAATAAAATAATTTTCAAAGTTCTCACGTATACCCCCTTTCTGTTTCATAATTTCTTTGTAGGCTACTTGTTTAGCTTCATATGCATCAGAGCACTCTTTGTCCCACCAAGGATTAGGGGGCCGTCTATTTATTGTGATTCCAGGATTGCATTTCGTTTGGGCTTGTTCTGCTGCTTCAATAATTAAACCCGCTAGGAATTCATATTCTTCGGCAGGGGGTAGCTCTTCTGTCGAAGCAAGAGAAGTGGAAATTAATGTTTCGTATGTTTTCCAATCAATATTTCGTGTTAAGTCGTAAGGAACATTGATTGAATTCGTAAGGCCTAACTCACTGTTAATTGAAACAACGATTGGCAAATGATCGCTACCGTGAGGATCAGGTACAACCTTCCACATGCAATCTAACCGAAGTGATGTCGAGCACAGAGATAGATCTAATGCACTTGGACGTGCAGGAGGTCTGGGGATGCGTGTTGTTTCGCCAGTATTTAAAACTGTCATATTAAATTCGTCA
Source organism: Topomyia yanbarensis (assembly GCF_030247195.1). Lineage (NCBI taxonomy): Eukaryota > Metazoa > Arthropoda > Insecta > Diptera > Culicidae > Topomyia > Topomyia yanbarensis. Next base: position 127,562,642 of record NC_080670.1, on the reverse strand, counting down.
CAAACATTGTATATCAAAGAGGATCGATTATCATTGTAGAGGGAACCCCACAATACTCCGTGCGAGTTGAAGTCTCCCAGTATCAGACGCGGAGCAGCCATGGATTCCACTACCTCAAAAATTTGACGTTGTCCAATTTGAACTTTGGGAGGTATATATATAGAAGCGATAGACATGTCTTTGCCTTTAATGTTCGTTTGGACAGCAACAGCCTCAATGCCCGCAAACAAGGGGATGTTAATTCTATAGAAAGAATAGCACTTTTTAATTCCTAGAAGCACTCCTCCATACGGGGTGTCTCGGTCTAGGCGAATAATGTTGAAATCATTTAAGTTGAAATTAATGTTTGAGGTAAGCCATGTTTCACATAGAGCAAAAGCATCGCATTTTAAATCATGCAGTAAAATTTTTAAGGAATCAATTTTTGGTATGATACTTCTGCAATTCCACTGTAAAACAGTGATGGAGTCTTTCACCTTAGTAGTTGAATTAACCATTGAAAGATATAATTGCTGCAAGGATGGGCCATTGAGCAATCAGCTGCTCTAAAAATGTTCTAATTGTTGGGAGGAAAGCTGAAAGTATACTCTTTAGTGGTTCAGATATATTGAATGCTTTAAAAATCCAATCAACAATTTCAGAAAATTTCAATAATCCTACCCCCGGCTGAGGCTCAGAGGAAGTCGAAATTTTATTATTTCCAGTAATGGTGTTCTGTTTGGATTGTACGTTCCCAAAACCGGGCGGAATTGATTTCGGTTTTGAATCGGAATTTTTCGGTTTTGGGCGCAGTTTATCTATTGGTGGAGAAATTTTAAGGCCCTTTCTTGGCAGCTTGGGAAAAGAAGACTGTTTTCTTTTTCTGGAATTTCCGGGTAAAACAAATGATGTACCTTCGCACGCTCCATCAGAGTCAGACTGTTCCGAAAATAGAGATGTGTAAGTGTTTTCTAAGAAGATGGGTTTAGGGGTAGCATTTTTCAACATTTCTGCATAGGAGCGCTTAGACCTCTCCTTCAAGGATCGTTTAATTTTATCCTCGCGCAATTTATAAATGGGGCATGCAGGGAGCTCATGCGAGTTTTCTCCGCACATTAAACATTTTTCTGAATTTTCATTGCCTGTATCCTCTTGGTGAGAACCCCCACATTTGCCACACCGTGCCTTATTGGAACAGTAAGTGGCTGTGTGGCCAAGCTGTTTACAATTAAGGCAATTCATTACACGAGGGATAAAAAGGCGAACAGGGAGACGAATCTTATCGATAATGACATAGTTTGGCAGCGCAGACCCAGCGAAAGTCACTCGAAACGAGTCAGACGGTCGAAAACTTTTTTATCTCCTTCGTGTGATACTGAATGCAATTGCTTGCATTCAAGTATCTTTACGTCTTTAAGTATGGTGTCTGTTTCGCCAAACCTGGCAAACGACAGCAATCAGCAGCAACAGGAACGATGATATCCGATCCGAAATACTACCCTCTACTCATGCGGACAACTATGGCTGAACAAGCAATTCTTTTCACCCAAGTATAAAATTCACGTTGCACTTGGCGGGAACAAAAAACGTGTTTATTGCTGGTATCGAAAACGTGTGTATATTGTTGCGATAACTAATCGAGACTGATTCGATCTTGCCGACCCTAACTGTCCTAATCTATGCACGATCGCACAAAAACCACGATCGGTGACTGATCGATCGGAAAAAGAGAAACATTCCTAATCTTGTCTCGTGAGTGGTCTCGTATCGTTCGGTTCGATCGTAATAATTTATAGCGAGTGTGAGTTACGGTTCACACGATGAAATGGGCTAATCTAATTACAATACCAATTTTATATACTTCAAATGCTTAATACTATGGTCGTCAACATGCCGGGCCCCGTTGAAAGGCCACTTTCAACTAAACACCAAGCGTCTCTATGCTCAGTGGATGACCTGCTGTAGGTTCGATGCAGTGCCTTGACCTTCGATGGGAAGCGGGCACACTTCGGTGATTGCCCGTCGATATGTTCCAGTAGCAGTTCGGACCTGAACCACTCGGACACGTCCGTCCATGCCGGGAAACACCTGATCTATACGACCGAGATTCCATCGCATAGGTGGAGCACCACCGTCCTTCAGTAGTACTAGCGTCCCAATCGCGATGTCTGGGAGGACCAATGGCCACTTCTTGCGGTTCTGTAATTGCGTCACATAATCGCGTGACCAAGCCTTCCAAAAATGCTGTAACCCCCGCTGCATCTTCTGGAATGAATTGAGACGGTTATTTGAAATCTCGGATAAATCGGGTTCGGGGAGAGAGTATAAGGGTTCTCCGACGAGCAAATGTCCCGGAGTAAGGGCGACAACGTCTGATGGGTCAGCCGACAAAGGACATAATGGACGAGAGTTCATTATTCCCTCGATCTGGACAATTAAGGTGTTGAAATCGTCCGTGTTGATTACGTGATCCTTCATTACACGATACAGGTGGTACTTGAAGGTTTTCACGGAGGCCTCCCAGAGGCCACCGAAGTGAGGTGAGCGAGCAGGATTGAAGTGGAAGATGATTCCTGTCTCTGCACAGAATGTATTCAGTCCATGCGATTGGTGCATCTCATTGAACCGTCGACGATTTTCATCGAGCATCCGGTTCGCTCCGACAACCGTTCGGGCGTTGTCGCAGTATATGTCGGTCACGTGACCGCGACGCCCGACGAGACGTTTCAGTACGTTAATGAACGCGTCGGACGTGAGGTTATACACAATGTCGATGTGTACCGCTTTCGTCGACATGCATACGAAGATCGCGACGGGTATCTTGACCGACGGACCACGACGGTTCGGAATCGACACGGAAAACGGCCCGCAATAATCGACGCCACAGCGGGTAAACGCGCGCGACGGCGTGACTCGCACTGCTGGCAATGGTCCCATGACTTGAGGAATGCTGCGTGGATTGCAGCGAAAACAGGTGATGCACTCCCGAACGACCCTTTTGGCGATGTTGCGACCTCGGATTGGCCAGTAGCGTTGACGTAATGTCGACAGAAGAAGCTGTGGCCCTGCATGCAAAGTTCTAAGATGAGTGGCTCTAACGATGAGATCTGTCAAATGGGCCCCTGAAGGCAGCACTAACGGGTGCCTTGTGTCGTACGGTATGTTAAGATGCTGCAACCGGCCAGTGATTCGCAGCAAACCATCAGCATCCACAAACGGGTGTAGAGCCTTCAGCTGCGATTTGAATGTGATCGTTTTGCAATCTGGACCCCCGTTCCTCTGGAGAAATTTTATTTCCTCCGAAAAATGTTTCAATTGTGTTTGTTTTATGAGGCTTTTGAGTGCATTATCTAGTTCGATATACGAAAGTGGACCGAGTAGACGGTCTTGAGCAAGTTTAATTCGACAATTTTTTATGAATCGCCTCAGCCAAGCTACCTTGCGTTGCAAATGGAAAAGCGAAGAATGCTGTTCGATGAATTCAACCGCATCATTAATTGCGACTACCGCAGAAACAATTTGTCGTGATTCGGCTTCTCGCGCAGCTACATGTAGAGGTGATAGCTTGATGTAATTTTCTGGCCACGTGTCCGAGTCAAGCAGAATATAAGGCGGCCCGTGCCACCAGAGAGAATCGTCCTTTAATAGCGATGGAGAGACCCCCCTCGAGATTTTGTCCGCTGGATTTAATTCTGTTGGGACGTGACGCCACATGCTTCCACCCGTCAGTCGATGAATCTCGGCAATCCGATTAGATACAAACACCTTCCAGGTCGACGAAGACGACGCAATCCAATGGAGAACGATAGATGAATCAGTCCAGAACACTACTGAAACTTTCAATTTTGTGGAATCTAATACGAAATCCGCCAATTGAGCGCCGAGTACCGCAGCGCATAGTTCGAGACGAGGGGTGGACAGCTTACGTAACGGACTGACTCGAGATTTGGCCATTACCAGATTGCATTGTTGTTCACCGCTAGAGTTGATGCTTTTCGCGTAAATGCAGCAACCATAAGCATCGTCGGATGCATCCGAAAAAACGTGAAACTCGACGGTTCGATAGTTGTTGATTAAAATACGCCGTGGTATTCGCAGGCAGTTTGAAAGAGCTGCAATTTCACTCCGAAAGTGTGTCCACCATTTTTGATACTCATTTGGTAGAACCTCGTTCCAATTAAACTTCTGCAACCACAGTGCTTGCAAAAAGATTTTTGCGCCAACGATGGCTGCCCCCACTAAGCCCATGGGATCGAAAAGGCGCGACATCTCCGAGAGTACCAGACGCTTCGTTATCGGCTCCGACGAAGAAAACTGTGGAACTTTAAATCTGAACTCATCTACTTGTGGATGCCAAAGAAGGCCGAGAGCTTTAACCGAACCCGATTGACTAATATCAAGCTCAGTCCGACCGTCTCGAAGTGATTCGGGAATGTGGGAGAGAACAGTTGGGCTATTACTACACCATTTCCGCATATTGAATCCGCCAGAACGAAGAAGAGCTATTATTTCTCGATTTGTTTCCATCAAACGTTGCTCGTCGTCGTCTCCTGACAGGTAATCATCAACGTAGAAACATTTTCTTACCCTGGAAGCTGCTAGTGGATAATTGGCTGCCTCATCTTCAGCCAGCTGGTTGAGAACGCGTGTGGCGAGAAACGGCGCGGGAGCCGTCCCGTATGTTACAGTCTTTAAACAATAAGTTTTTAATTCCTCAGAAGGATTGTTCCGAAAGAGAATTAGTTGCAGTAAGCAGTCGTCTGGGTGAATCCAAATCTGCCGATACATTTTTTCGGCATCAGCAGTTACGGCATACCGAGGAAGACGAAAGTTGACGAGAGTAGAAATGAGAGGTGGTTGTACGGTGGGGCCGATATAACACAAATCATTCAGCGAGATGTTTTTGCTGCTTCGACATGATGCGTCGAACACCACGCGTATCTTTGTGGTACTGCTGTCAGGTCGCTGAATCGCATGATGCGGAAGATAAAAGTGTGGTGTAGACGGGGAGAAATCAGGTTTAATTATCTCCATATGCCCCAGCGATAAATACTCGTTCAAGAAGTTTGTATACTGTACATGTAGTTGTGGATCAGACGACAGCTTCCTCTCGATTGTTGAGAATCTACGCTCAGCGATTTTAAACGATTCTCCCAACGAGTCAAGCATTTCCTCACGAATCGGCAAACGAACCACGAACCGACCGTCAGGGGCTCTAAAATGTGTTTTACGAAAGTGATTCTCGCAGTATTGCTCCTCCAGTGAGAGCGCCTTGCCCTTTTCGAAGCTTTCTACCTCCCAGAATTTGTGAACCATCGACTCCAGGTTGTCGATCGAGGAAAA